>NC_133354.1:31353187-31645687 GCF_030506205.2 Paramisgurnus dabryanus
AAGGGGGGTGGTGTAGTATGAGCTGTGATTGGATCAGCAGGAGAAAGTACACATTTAAACGTGTGAATCGTTGTATTTTCTCAATCAAATGCAAAAATATCTTGTGCACATACACAGAAGAATTGTGCTTAAGTTCACGTCTTATATTTACCTCTTATTTACATCTCACATGATTCTCGTCACAGAAACATGCAATAGAAATGCAATAGCAACACACATTATTAAGGTAATGGGGTCATGCGCTGTACATGTTCATGTGTACGTTCATAATATTACATAAAGCAATAAAACAGCGTTGTGCCTTTTGAAAAGTGTTTTCTTTGCTTTCTCCAACTCAGCTTTGAATTTGTACATTAATCCAGAGATAAAGCGTCAACTCAAAGAGAGATGCTGTGCACTGCATTGCAAAGTCCTCTGCTTTTTTTGCTGACTTTAGATTTGGGCTACCTTTATACTGTTTTTTTTTTATACAGCACATTTTTCTGCGGGTTAAAGATGAAAGGATTTCATTTATTAGTTATTGGTATTTCGGCTGTGATAGTCATTAGGATGCTTGTGGGCTAGTTCTATATGTCCATTGGGATGCTTTTGATATGCGAATCTGGCAACCCCAGCTGTGCGCTGGCGCTAACGTTTGGTTTAGATCAGGGTTCCCCAAATCTTAAGGTCCAACCCTAATCAAACTTACCCATCTGTGATTGTCTAGTGATCATGAAGACCTTGATTAGCTTGCTCAGGTGTGTTTGATCAGGGTTGGAGCTAAACTCTGCAGTGCTCCGGCCCTCCAGGGTAAGATTTGGGGAACCCTGGTTTAGATTATATAGAGCAGGGGTGCCCAATCCTGCTCCGGGCGATCGACTATCCTGCAGAGTTCAGGTCCAACTCTTATCAAACACACCTGCCTTCAATTTTCAAGTGATCCTGAAGACTTTGATTAGCTGCTTTAGGTGGATTTGATTTGAGTTTGAGCTGAACTTTGCACTACAGTCAATCGTCAGGAGCAGGTTTGGGCACCCCTGAAATAGTGTGTACATGTAAAGCAACATTTTAATCAGATTGCAATGTTTAGGGTTCATGTAAACTGTACTGTCGAAACCTGCAATCGGATTAAACTCAGTTTTTTGTGCATAGCCAGAGTAGACGGAGCGTTTCGGGAGGAAGGTTGTAAGTGTTTAAAGCTTGCACGATTTTTGGTTGTCCCAGATGAAAGATTGCCTTCGTGAAACAATCGTCACGATTTCTGTAATCGTGGCTCTTTATCGGTGTTCCTATGTCTTACAGTGAGAAAGGTTTGAAGACAGCCGTTTTCCCGGTCTTGCGTCCAAAGATGGCCTACCCAAACTTAAACGATCCATGTCGCACTGTGTGATAAAGTAATGATCTTATAGGAGCGCAAAAATCCTGCAGCGTATTCCGGCCTTTAGACAGACTGGGAAGAAAGGTGCTGCAATAATGTAAGATATATTAAATATAATTCAGTTTTTTGAATAATCAAGCACTAAACTTTATTGTAGTAGAGCCCAAAAAGCAAAATCAAGGCATATAAGACCCTTAAATGTTTTACATTTTTAGTGATGAGAGAATATAGGTCAGGAAATTGTCTTGACTTGAACACATCTGACCTTCATGCACAGATCTACATGGTATACAAGATTTCACAACATCATAATTTAGCCACACGAGGCAATAGTTCAATAAAGAAGATGAAGTGAGTGACGTACTGAATGAAGCGGCCAGCTCTTTAGCGATGCTCTTCTTTCGGAGAGGATACAGACTCACAGGAGGAACCTGAAGAACCTGTGAGACGCGGTTCTGAGTCTTGGCCGAGGACAGACCGGACCGGGTGGGTGCGGGAGACATGTCTGATTTAGCAGAACGACGCTCGCTCAGGTTCTTAGATACTGCAGGATAAACACACACCATGTGGAAAATGGTGGAAAATAAACAACATTACCAGCAAAGATCAATGTGAGCATAAAACAAAATCATGCCAAGTAAAAATTATGTGAAATATCAGAATTCAAAAAAAATTTAATTCTATTAAAAGGTATTCAATTCATAACAATATGTTGAAAAGGCCACTTTAAATGGCCAGGGTGTCCTTTTTTAAATGTCTTCAGAAGACAGTGTCCTGGGGCCGGTTGCACCAGCTAGATGTAAAAATGTTAAGTGCAATCACTACGTCGGGCTCAACTACGTCCGGTTTTGTGAAAAAAAAAAACATTGTGCCTGTATGTATGCCAGGCGTAGCAACAAAGCTTTTTATAAGTTTTATACAGTGTCTTTGTAAATATCTAAGTACTATATGATTTAAGAATTTATTGGTGTGGTCTCTCAATCTGCATGCCTAAAAGCTTAGTGCTCGCGTATGCATTAGACGCGCCAGCATCTCGTCAATTTAATTATTTCTATTTTACCATTTAAACAAGTCAACGCTTTATACTTAGGCCTACCTTTGAGTAAGTCTAAAAGGCCTAAAATGAAGTCTCAGACATACGCTACAGCTATATCGTGCAACAGGTGAACATTCTACATAGGACCTAACGCGCATTTTACATCCAGACTAGTCTTACGACCGGTTTTACGCCCAGCTGGTGCAACCAGCCGCTGATAAAATCACACACAGTAACACCAGGAATGTGTGTACATTTCATGTCATCTTTTCTAACTACCCTTATGGTCAACGGATAAGGCAGCCCACTAGATGGCAGTGAATAACCACAAAGTGATGTATGCGCGTACAGTAAACGTACATGTGCTGTAGGCTGGTTCACACTGCAGAGACATGATCTGAAACTTCTCTTCATCCGTCTCCACCTCCAGGTGCGCCAGGTACTGCTTCACCCTCCGAGCCATCTGAGCGTCCTCGTACAGCTTCTTAGCGTTCAGCAGAGAGCTGCGTCTGACACGCTTCTTGTGATTGCCCTGGACGTCCAGCAGGTTCGAGTTGGTGCTGCCCTGACTCAGAGATCTGAAGAACAAAAGAAGAAGAGCGAGATGAAGAACGGCAACCTACTGTGACACCTGAATTGACGTGAACGTCGTTGTCGTCCGATAAAACAACCCAAACCTGTTCATGTTAGTTCATGTCATTTAATGTAACATATCATATTTGAGCAGCTTACACTGTGTCTACACTTTACACATCCTTTGGAAAAATGTCTTAACATTTGTATTAGTTCAACACAAGTTTGCTAAGACATTCCCATGATTTCAATTAAGCCAGAGACCATCCCAAAATCTGGCTTTGGTGTCAAATCTATAGATAGCATCAAACTATAAATACAATTAGAAAGCTAAATGATTTCATCTTAGACGGACAGATCCAATAAAGTGGCAGATATGCAGAGCATTAAACAGCTCTGACCATTTCGGGATCCGATGTCTAATGTAGACACAGTGTCCAGAACATCAGCATCACGCAAACATGCAACACCTGTTTGGATGCATTCACGATCATGAACTGTTACATGAAGATTAGTGCTTAATGAAAGAGAAAACTCAGGCAGGGTTCAGACATGAGGGATGCAAGGGGAAGGTCACGTTACTCGTGACACATTGAGGACATGCAGGACAGCAGAAGACTTACCCTAAACTCTTCCATCTCTTCTTCCTGTAAGCAAAGCCCACGAGAGTAGGAAAACAGGTTAACAGAAGAGAATGACACACATAGTGAAAGAGAGAGAGAGAAACTACCAGAAAAGACTGGATATTAGATCCTACAGAAGAGTATGTGTCCACCTTCAATATTAAATAAATGTAGATCAGAGAGAAGATGATGATTTAAATAAGAACTTGTATTGGTTAAACGTTCCTCTGTCCGCCTTACATAAAGAGGCCATATATCACGGGAATCAGATTTTCCCTGAGTAGCAGCTCTGCTTACAAGATCTCTGATCAGTTTTGATCGATGGTGATGCACATTTCATTGTGGATTCTTGCAGGGATTAATCACAATGCAATACATCTTTAAAAAAGTGCTGTTTCTAAGCACCACTGGCAAGAAAATATATTGTACCCTATAGACAATTGCCTGAATGTGAATGCAGAAATGAGCGCAACACATCTTCACCTCTGTCTGAACATGAGCGCTGGGTCCATGTTGGCAGATGTCATGCGCACAACATGTCGAATCTCCTTGGCAATCATTCGTAACTTTTCAAAATTCACAAGGCCGTCCACACTGGAGTCGTTACCTGAGCGAGATGTTTAGAGAAACATGTCTTAATATACACTATATATACTGTACATGCCTAATAAAAATGAATATATGCAAATAAAGAGAGGTAGAGGTCCTGACCTTCGTGGAGAAAGGTGAGGTCTTTCTTCACAACAGGAAACAATGGAATGATTGGCGGCTGGACGCTTTGGCTGCTCAGGATGTTGCGATATTTGGCCATGTTACGTGACGGATCGAAGATGTCTTGAAGATCCCGAAACAGTTTATCATATTTACTGGGCAGTTTCTCCCACGTGCTCCTTAACCGTGCAACTGGGGCCAGGTTAAGACCACTGAAACGAACAAAACACATGAATGCCCGACATCCCAAACAAGTCCTAGGACTATGACTCGTTCTGAATGCTTACCTGATAATTGCGAACATGGAGTTGAAGTTCTTACACTCGCGGCAGTGCAAGGCGATCTTGATGAAGTGCTTGATGGTCTTCATGCGCTTGAGCGTGTTGGGCTCACGGAGGATCTCCGTGGCTACCCAGAAGGTCTCCTGGTTGACGACCTCCTCAAACTGCTTCAGACGGCTGCTGCTGCCTCCACCGGGGTCCAGCTTGAATAGATCGTCTACGTACTCGGTGGACTCGATGTTACGAAACAGGCCGAAGTCTCTCATGGAGAGCTGTGCGGCGACCTCCATCGTGCTGAGCTGCAGAAGACTGATATGACTTTCCCTCAAGAGCTCCTGAGCATCGTCATCTGAGCAGAGCGTCTCCGTCTCCATGTTGTTCTTCAGATAGTACCTGATCAAAGAAGCCAAACATGGTTTAGTCTTATGAAGTTCATTCTTAATCCTGCTGGTTTTATTTTATTATTGCCATTATTTCTCATTCTCAGGGTTAGGGCTTTATTAAAACCACATATTAAACATGCCGCTTGTTATGTAGAAGATGTGTGCTGCAGTTATTAGCTTAATGAAGTCTGTTTACTGAATTTACTGAAATTATTTAGGCTAAATACTATTAAAGGGTCAATTCACGCATATAAATCCGTATCCAATATTATGGAGTGCAGCTGGTTGTTTCCTGGGTCCACTCTCACCTGCCATTAAGCTGGATGCGGTCGGCCAGTTTGGAGAGCTGGTCAGGCAGTCTACGTTGCTTGATGACCCCTTCAGGACTCACAGAGACCTCACAGAGTGAGTATGTGTCCGAAGCAGCGATGAGATTAAACTCACTGACTACATGAGAGACGACATCTTTGGCTGTGGTGTCTTTACTGATGATGATGTAGCAGCTCTGCTGGTCGGCCTTGAACACACGGATCACCTGATCTGGAATGTCTGTTAGCAGAAGAACCGAATATTACTACCCTGATAAGATTTTACCTAGACAGTGGCCATCATTAAAGGAACATGTCCACATTTTGGGAATTTAGCTTATTCACCGTATCCCCCAGGGTAAGATAAGTCCATACATACCTTTTTATCTCCACGCGTGCCGTAACTCTGTCTGACGCACTCCCGCTAGCTTAGCTTAGCACAAAGACTGAAAGTGAATGGCTCCAGCTAGCATACTGCTCCCAATAAGTGACAAAATAACGCAAACATTTTCCTATTTATATGTTTTGATTTGTATAGTCACATCGTGTACAAATAACAAGGTCATAAGAGACACAGCCATCTTTTAACTATTTCTCAGAAGGCGAAGCACTGCTACTTGGGCGAAGGGATTTGCTCGCAGCACCCAAGAAGCCCCTGGTGAAGAGCAGAGAGTTTGGTCAGAGTTGTGCAAATCACTCCGCCCAAGTGTCAGTGCCTTGTCTTCAGAGAATATAGTTCCCAGTATGTATACTGTTAAAAGATGTCTGTGTCTCATATGACCTTGTTTTTTGTACACGATGTGACTATACAAATCACAACACATAAATAGGAAAATGTTAGCATTATTTTGTCACTTATTGGGAGCAGTATGCTAGCTGAAGCCATTCACTTCCAGTCTCTGTGCTAAGCTAAGCTAGCGGGAGTGCGTCAGACAGAGTAACGGCCGCATGGAGATGAAACAGGTATTTATGGACTTTTCTAACTCTGGGGGATACGGTGAATAAGCTAAATTCCCAAAATGTGGGCGTGTTCCTTTAAACAAACAATAGATTGAGAAATGAACACACAAATGTATACACACGAAGGACACAGTCAGTCATCCATGCAAGTGATTAGAGGTTAAAAAAGCACTTGAGCGTGTATGGACGGACCCTTGCGCACCCAAACAGGAGAGTAATGATGCAGCAGAGACACGATTTGATAAATGAGCGTGCACTAATGGAGCTGATGGGTCTCAATGCAACGCCCAGCGGAGACATTATAGCGTGAGAGCATGTGTTTTAAGATACAGCACGCTCTTGAGTCATCTGAACGCGATCGGCCCATGAAAGATGCTGTGTTAAGCCCTTGATTCAGAGCTGATGAGGTAAATAGGCTTATAATAAGCTTGAAACTCCAGAGCTTGGCTTTGAATCTGAATACTGTGACTACGAAGAAATAAAAATATAGAAAAGCAATGCTAATTTCTTTACTACATTTCCGTAATTAGAATGTGTTGTATGAATAACCTCAGAGATAATAGTGGACAATGCCAATACACTTTCTGTGCTAATGTGGAAAAGATAATACAGTTAGAGGCTTCGACATAACTCTAACACCAAACAAAACAAGCCAGTAAGTCTCTCGCAAAGATTTAATGTTGTGAACATCATAAGATCCACTGATATAAACTAGTACACCTTCACGCTTATATGTTACATAGCAGCCAACCAGTGAGATTAAAGCTTGTGATTTTAGAAGGCTCTTTCCATTTTGGGCAAAAATGTGCAACTCCATGCAAAACCTAAAGGGTCACTGATTCATTACAGTAACACTTACTGTAAGTGCGACATACTGTATATCACGCCCCAGAAATGACTGAAGGTATGCAATGAAACGGAAAACAGTACAGCAGAGACAGACTGTAAGACAGTCAGAACATGAAGCAGATAGCAAGTGTACTTACAGTAGAAGCTGGCCACTGGATGAGCCAATGAAAACAGAGTAAAGAGAGAGTAAAGACATGATAGATACAAACACACATCATACAGTATGTAGATCTGATCAGCTGCTGTAAACCAGCTAAATAACACTAAATACAGCACATTTACATGCGCTAAGAAACAAAATGGTTATTTTCAATAAATTCATAAACATATAGAGTTTCAAAATTTTACATTAGTAGTCATTAGATATGCACCGAAAAGAAAATTTTACTAAAAACGAAAAAAATAAAACACCAATTACTGAACAATAAATATCTGACTTGTTAAAAGCATTTCATTTACATTCGACCACATAAATGAGCCTTGGCTAAACGGATATTAATCCAATCTTTTCTTCCCGTGTAAAATGCAAATTACCTATTCATTACTGGCCTTAAGAAAATTGCATCGACACTTTATGCTTGCACCACTTTATGTTGAGCATTGGATGTGCGCCTGTGTGCACGGTCAAGCAATGTATTTTAATAAATGTTTTTTAGTCAGCAACCATAGGCGGGAAATTTGTCAGTGTGACATCACATCAAAACAGCATGCCTAATGAGACTGCTCTGGTTTAATAGATATTAGAAAAGGAGTGTTTGGATTCTTTTATTGTAGGATTGTTGTGTTTACACACTGCCAACACACATTTATGGATTGTGCATAATATGTGCCCTTAAATGTCAATGTGATGTGTTCACCTGATGGATTGGTGAAGTCCAGTGCGTTGGTTGCAGGATGCAGCAGGTCCGGGCTGCTGGACGACAGGCTGCCTGGGATGGGCATTATCGCCACACTGTGGCGGCACTGTTTAGTGCCCACGATACTGTCATCCTGAGACTGAATAACACCAGAATCACTGAAGAGAGAGAGAGAGACACAGACTGTGGTGAAATGCAGATGGTGATGGACATGAAAACTTGTTGCTCTTTCACTTCATTTATTGTGAACTGGAGTTTGCATCATCAACACTAGGAAACAACTCTCAACGGATAAATTGATGGATTGAATGTAGTTTTAATGAGGTTTTTGTTCATCTTGTTGTATTACTATAACACGAGGTATTATTAAAACATCATAACGCTCAGAACAGCACCTGCTTTTGTCAGACACAGATGTCAAGAGCACTCGAGAACAAAGCTTGAATGCTCAGCAAAGGCAGTTTAGTGAACACCTGCAGCAATGGTTCATGCATTTTTAGAGGCAGCTAGTTTTGCTTCAGATGTATGGCTGTTTATCTTTACGGCAAGAGATCAGAATTTTTTGCATTATTTGATTTTCAGGATGAAGGCACAAGAGTGCATGTTGGGATGGGTTCAATTTGGCTGACTTTCATCAAAGTGACGGATGAATTGCCAAAATACAACAGAGAGGAACATTGCATACAGCCTATGATCTCACAACAGACATGTGAAGCATTGCTTTTTCATTTTAAAGCTGATAATCCTATTCATATAGCTATCCTTACCATATGTTACCATTGGGGTTGGGAACCGAGAACCGTTCTGTTTTTTAAAAGGAGCCGGAACCGCACGTAATTCTTAAGTTTCGCTTCTAAAAGCGGTTCTGATGTAATGTACGGGCAAAGCGCTGGGAGCGGTCACTTTAAATAGCCATGTCTTACCTCATGAATATTAATTGCGTTGAGCCACTGTTTACAGTCACGCAACCACATTAACGTAGTTTACCACAGAAAACACTCGCACTGCTGAGGTAAGCTTTGTATACTTAGTGCTAAAATGTCCACTTCACAAGAAAGGATCTAATGAGGACTACTTCAACCGGAATAAATGATATAGTGACTGAAAATATATATTTTTTAAAAGTGGTTAATAAACACAAATAGAATTGTTTAAGTATTGTGCATTATTTAACATATTTCTTTTATTATATGGAACTGGAATTCTAATTGGGAATCGTTAGGCAGAAATGGAACCGGAATCAAAAACATTCTAACGATACCCAACCCTAGTGATCATGCAGTTATGAATGTGATTTGTATTTAAGCATACCCATCAGTTGACAACCCCCATATACTGTTATACACTGTAATAGTTATGCATCAACAACAGAGGCTTATGTCTGAAAGTCTTGTTGAAATGTTTTTACATTTACTGTTCAACAGTCAGCTATGAACATTCACACTTCATTTATATGACTGCACAAAAAGCCTAAGCGTGAAAGCAACAGGTGACTGCAGACAAATCAGCACAAACACAAAATGAGCTCAATGTTATAATGTCACAGATGGACACAACCCAGCTCAAACACACATACGCACACAGACTGAACACACACAGTAGAAGGATGGTGAATGTGTGTTTGTGTGTGTGACGTCTCAGGGTGAACTCTGTCAACTAGACAGTAAACCTTTACACAAACTGGTGTCTTCCTATCAGAAGAGAGATACAGAATCTGATCTCTTTAGAAGAAGAGAAGAGCAGGAGATCACATCACACATCCATCACACAGCACAATACATAAATCACATGAACATAATGAAACAAATGGAAAAATCAGACAAATAACATGGACATGAATTTGAGATTAATATCAATGCAGAGGGAAATTTAATACCACAGGGCTGTTGAATGCTTTTTTTCTGATTGGTTGAGAAATTTTCCCCAGGAATGCATTATTTTTCGATAAGCCCACACCTAGCCAGTTAAATGTCTTATAACAACCAGGGCAATGTCTTAGCAATGTCTGTGGTAAACGTAGTATAATCATAATAATTGACCCTAGTCCTTTGAATTATTTAAAAACGATGCACAGAAGCGGTGTAAAGGTCGTGCCGCATTTCCACACTGGCTATGCATTATTTTCTATTCTTTCAACGGCTTGTCCTTAACTCTTTCCCCGCCATTGACGAGATATCTCGTCAATTAAGAGAAAACGCTTCCCCGCCAATGACGAGATTTTCCGTCTTTCCGCAATACCGCTATTATCCACCAGGTGGCGCCCTTCCGCAACTTTTTAAAACCGGAAGTATTGCCCTATGGCAAGCGGCTGCATGTCCGTGTCTGTTTTAAAGATCGCTCTGAATGGGATCTCTATGAAAAGTCCGTCACAAAAATGGAATTATTTTTGCTTTTTGCTCAAAATATGGTGTTTTTGCAAAAACCTACCCATATTCAAAAGCTGATTGCAAAAGAACCACTAAAGGTAGGATGAAACGGGTTTTTTTGTTTGAAAGCAGAGGGTCTGTTCTTTCATTTGGTATATTGTATGTTTATTTATTTAAAGAAGAACATTTTCTGGAAGGCATTAAACTTTGGTGAAAATCATGAAAAACGCTGGCGCTGGCTGGCAACTTTTTTTAAAAACGCTGGCGGTGAAAGAGTTAATTATTCCTTACATACACAAGATTGAAATGTTCCCCTAAAGGTGGTGGTGTGTGTAAATTCTAGCTGCATCTTGTGGTGACACTGCAAATCAATTTCAAAACCCAGGACAAATATGTCTCATATGAGACAACGTAAAGACGAAACCGTTTAGGGCTACTGTAGAAACATGACACAACTTCCATCTAAGCTGACCCGTAAATAAAAACGGCTCATTCTAAGGTAATAAAAACATAACAGTTCATTATGTAAGGTCTTATACACCACTGATAATATAGTTATTGCATTTCTGACAAGAGATCCATTGTAAAAGTTACACAACGCAGCTTTAACAACCCTTGTATTATTGATCTGGGAGCACTTACATGATACAGCCTAATACTATACAGGTCAAACACTTTATTAAGCATTATTATGAGTTTTGATTCTAAAAGTGGCTGTGTTTGACCCATAGCTGATGTATAGGTGATAAACTGTACTGATGATTTGAAAGAAACATGAAGAGAAAATGAATGGCTTCAATAAACACATTTACACAAGCTGTGTCCCAATTCAAAGGCTGCGACCTTCTAAGGATGTATTTTAAGACCGATTGCGTCACGGCAGCGTGACTTGAGGCTGGTAAGGCCGTCCCAATTCAAAGGATGTTTAGAATGAAGCCTCAAAATGCGTCCTCTCCGCACTGTTAAGGATAGAACGAATGGATCCTTAACAGCGGAGGATATCCCAAGATTCATTGCGCGTCAGCAATGGCGGCATATAACGGCTGGAAAACCTAAAATAAACAATTAAAACCTTTATTAAATAAAAGTGTGTATTTATTAGAAAACTTTTTTTAGTATTATAAGTTATCTTTTGTGTTAATAATATTCTTTTTATGTTTCGTATGTTTCTAAGGTTGATTAATTTGATATACTGTTGAATAGTTTAATCTACATCAACGTGTCATATTTTCTAAAATAAATTATTATTTTTCTGATTCCATATTTATATAAGTCAGAAATGTCTCCTTTGTTGGAGCTGATGGTGGAGTGGACGGTGCTCCGACATATGGTGCAAACGCACTTCCGGCGACCCGAGTTCGAATCCCGGCTCAAGGTCCTTTGCCGATCCCATACACCTCTCTCCACCCAGTACTTTCCTGTCGCCTTTCAATTACTACTGTCTATCAATAAAGGCAAAAAGGCCCAAAAATATAACTTTAAAGAAATGTCTCCGCTGTGACCTGCTGACAGGCGAGGTTGGCGCGTGCAGCAGGTAACGGAAATTATGGGTCCTCCGAAGGTTAGACCGTCTCATTTCACTTCTTTTTGTGAACTTCTGAGGCTGCCACCTTGAAAGACAGAGTGCTCACCTTTTAAGGTCTCATGCTTAGAAGGTCTCAGCCCTTGACTTGGGACATAGCTACAGAGACGTCTGATACATTCAGCATAAGATAAATGAACATACAGACAAAACTAAAAAGGCTTATAAATCTTACTTCTTAAATCTAACTACATCCTGAAAACTACATCTGAACAATTGTTCAAAAAAAGATTTAGATTTCTGAAAAGAGAGAGAGAGAGAGGTAGTGTTGAGTTGTGCAGATGTCTCTTACCCAAACAATCCCCTGCGCAAGTGAAGCAGCAAAAACAGAAGAACAGTGACGTGAACTAACAGAAGCATCAAAGCCCAGAAAACACACAAACAAACAAACACACACACACACACACACACACACACACGCAAGCAAGCTAGTAACTATTTTGGGGGCGGTATTCCTTTATTTAAACTTAAAGAGTCGTGTTTGATTTTGTGCTGAAGTTAAACTATGGAAGCCTTAACTGTGACAACAAGATTAATCTTCAACAGCATGAGCTCTGATAGCTGCCAATCAAAAACCTTTTCATAACATGAGCTTAAAACATCAAGAAAACATAAAGAGTCGCTTTATAACTGACGTGTGAAACACGACTGAGCCCTCACAGAGCTTTACTTGTTATCACCTGAAGGGTTTTGGAGGCAGGATGCTGAACCTGGTCTTCTCCAGCATCTTTCGGATCTTGTTGCGTCCTCCAGACACTGTGTTGGCCTTCATCTTCTTGTGGCTTTTGTTATCAGTGGGAAACTCCAAGTTTCCAGGCAGGTCAGCAATGGAGAATCGGTTACTCTTCTTCTCATGGATCTTTGGGATATGAGGAGCACCATTCTTCTTCTCGTGTTTCATGCGACTCTGAAGCTCTTTAAAAACTACAACATACAGAGATGGACAAAAACATAAATCACATATTTTAATAATTGATTGTAATCACTGTAGCATAAAAAAACAACATACAATGATTGCCCTGAATAAATCAATTCAAAATGTCAGCTTTTAATGAAAAAAGCAGGTACACTATTCTAAAAGTTTGTGTCAAGGTGATATGGATCTGTAATGTGCTAACTACAAATGTTACATCATGACATACCAAAGATATTAGTCTTTACAGTCAGAGAGAGGTGCGTGTTGTTTTTCAAGAAGTCCATCGCTTTGGAGTATGAGATGTTCTCAAAGTTCTGCCCATTGATCTCCATTATCTGGGACACAAACAACAGACGAGGACAAGATGAATTTGTATTGAAATATGAATGTGACAGATGTTGTATGTGGAGTGAAGGAGTGTGATGGGTACCTGATCTCCACGCTTGAGTCCTGCATCTGCAGCTTTACTCCCAACCTCAACGGATTCGATGAAGATGCCAAAGCCGCGCTCGCTGCCGCCCTGCACCGCGAAGAGGAGCGATGAGTCTCTAGATGCCTTTTGTAGAGTTACCTGACGACACTTGGCTTTTGCAGCACATGCGATGTTCAGCAGACGCAGGTGACCCTTCATTTTCTGACACAAAGTTTATTAAACATAAATAACATGTAATTAATGTTTATATGTCATTACTGTATATGTACGAAGAACTCAATGACATGGTTTTGCATGCAAACCAAATCAATAAATAAAAAAATATCTAAACTATTCTGATTACATGTAAAAAACAAAAAAACAAAGAGACACACTGAATATCCAGCCCAAAATTTTGTGTTTTTATATATAGGAGGAGTTCAGATGCAAAACCCTTTAAGTAAAGCATGTGTTGGTCTACTGGGCATAGTATGACGGTGGTTAAGGTCATATCTTACTGACAGGAGGTATGTTGTCAATATTGGGCAGCATTTCTCCTCTGAAATACACTTAAGGTCTGGTGTACCTCAGGGGTCGATTCTTGGTCCGGTATTGTTTTCCCTTAATATTTTAATAAATCCATTTAGGGTCTATTTTTAACAAATATGGGGTCTGTTTTCACCTACATGCGATGACACCTAAATTTTTATGCCTTTAAAGCGTGAGAATAAGCATGCCATAAAGCCTTATTGGGATTGTTTTGAGGATCCAAAACTTTGGCACAAGAAATGAGAGTTGTGTTTGGACTGAATTAACAATGTGTACACAATTTTAAACGACATCTCTGTCACCGTACATAACCACGTGTCAGAAACTTAGGTGTTTGGCTTGATAACCTCAAAAGATAAGTACTGTGGTTAAGTCCTGTTTTTATCATTTCCGTCTTCTTTTAAAGGTGAACCCATTTCTGTCTCTAAAGAAGGTGGAAACGGCTATGCATGCATTTGTAACTTCTCGGTTAGACTACTGCAATTCTTTGTATGTCGGTGCCTCTTAGTCATGTGTTTCTTGTTTGCAGTTAGTTGAGAATGCAGGGCCTCAGCCTCTTTATGAAAGCGGTGTTTGCAACTGAGGTCCTCAATTATTAATAGGGGTTTCAACATTTTGTGACCAGTAAACTTCCATGGATAATCCACTTGTTTGTGATAGCTGGTATGGCAATCACACTTCTGATATATCTGTTGCTACTGTTTAGTCTGAAACTCACCGAGGAATCCAGTAACTTCTCAAAGTCCTCCAAGAACTGAGTCATGACGGGATCTCCTTCGAAATCATTAAAATGATTGTTCACCCACAACAACACGATTCTTGTTACCTGCAGGGAAGATGGAGCGTTATTAAGAGAAATATCCAAGAAAGTAATACAGTAATACAAAATTAAGACACAAACACACACACTGACCGTGTCTCTTAGAGAGTCCACTTTAAACCATTCCAGAAGTTTCTTGCCCACTTCCATGGGGCTGGATAGGAAAGTTCGGTATGTGAGCAGGAAGTCCTCAATGTAAGTGGGATCTACAACTGACGGCTCCTCCACCAGATGCATGATGAGACGCTCAGGTGTGCCCTGATACATACAAAAAATAACAACATTAACACTAATTAAACCATAAAGGACAACCCATACTTGTGTAAACATTACGGCTTCATGTCTTTATTTCAGGACCATGTCAAATCCAAATAAAATTTCTTTGCAATCATATTTCTGTAAAATACCTTTTCAAAGAAAAATTTGTTCTTGGTGCCAATGTGTTGCTAAGGTTATCATTCTGGTGTTTTATAGACCTCAACTAATCGGTTACTTACTGACCCAAGTCAAACAAGTTAACAGGTATCAGTGATGTGTTAATTTGCTTGTGTTATGGTCCGGCAGTCAGATTGATTAGAAAAGTAAAGTAACATCACAACCAGTGTAGCGCTAAAGTGTAAGAGTTACTGCAGTGGTGAGGAGAAGTAGTACAAAAGCTTTTTGTCACGCAAACACAAAACTGTAAAAATATTAAGAGGAAAGAAACTGCAGATGACCTTCTGCTTTCGTGCAGAAGACATCACAAGTTTGTAAGAAACAGCACAAAGAGACGTTTTATAGAGGATAGGAAACCATCATCAGTTGGCGGAAACGGTCTTACATTAATGAAGTGAAAGGTGAAGACATAACAGCTTAAAATCATTTAGCAAATGTCTTTGAAAATCTTTAAGAAACTACTGTTCATCAGATCTGCACAAAATACATTATGAGACAGAATAAACAAATGTTAAATCATGAAGAACAAAATCATTTTAACTTGGACAACAAGTCACGTACCAAAATTGGAATTTGCACCTAAAACCAATAAGTCCTTGCAGTGTTTTAATGCAACCAAAACTTTTAAAGAATATATACTGCAAATAGTTTTGAGCTAAACTAAATGCAATGGGGACAATTCTAAGCATAAACAACAGTTGCCAGATTTACCTACAACAGTTGCCTATAACAATGGCTATATACCTATTGCCAATAGTGAGCATGCATAGCTGACATTAGCCAGTGAGGAAAGTCGTTTCAGTAACAAAGCAAATGAACAAAATTTGATGAAGATGATGTTTCTCGGTTCTTCTCACCTTAATAACAACATGTCCCTTCCTTGTGCCGCTGCGGTCCAGCTCTCGATGCTCCTTCACCATGACAATCTCACCCTCCTCCTCCACCTTGTGCGTGTTTTTCTCCACATGGTTGAGGATGCGGCAGTAATCCTCCTGAGCGATGCACACAAACTGTCCAACAACGACATGAGGAAGAGCAATGAAGTTACAGTAGAGGAGACGGTTACTCTGCACCAGACCTGGGTTCCCCAACATCAGCGGTGTGAGGTCACAGCTCATAATGAGTCAGTTTCAGTATAACCCTGTTACTGATGTCTGTCAGCATGTGTGTGAGGCCCTTGCTGAAACAGGAAGTGACTCTGCTATATTAGGACTTATTTACACGTCAGGCCCTCCTGAAGTCTTTGGGACGGATCGTTTCCTTTAATGATCACATGGGTCAATCTGTCAGACTGGCTGTCATTAATAATTAGCCTGAATTTAAAATATCAGCTCACCTAAAAAAGCGTTTGTTTAGCAAATAACACCATGCCAAAGTCTGTCAGGGTACTAATCAAAATGAGCAGTGTTATCTGATAATACAACGTGTGTAATTTAATATAATATATTATACCACGGGTCTGTTGAATGCTGTATTCTGATTGGCTGAGAAATGTTCTGTGGTTATGCATTAATTTCTTATAACCGCACAACTAACTTGTCAAATGTCTTAAAAATAGGCACCAGAGGAAACATTGTGTGATTCATTTAAATAATTTACTCACATACATTTTGTATCTGTGCATATCCAATAAGGTCAATCGCAAAAACAACTATATCCACTCCTTTACAGCACAAATATTTCACTGCGTGTCTTCAGTAAATTATGACAGTTGTTTTTAACCACAACAATGTTTTTAAATCTGGCCCTTTGTGTGCCACAGAGGAAAGAAACTCAAATAGGTCTGACCGTATGTGTACATTTCTAATGCTTTACTAACTGAGGACTAGTGTAGTGACTCTCACCTGGCAGTCATCTCCTCTAGTGCGCACCACACCGCTCATGAACTGTCGGTCTAAAGACGGCGTGATGCCGAAACTGTTCCCCATGCACAGGATCTCTGCTCGGCCGTCTCCATAGCTTATCTCTACAGCACCATTGAGGATCACATACCACAAATCCA
The DNA here is from genome assembly GCF_030506205.2 of Paramisgurnus dabryanus. Taxonomy (NCBI): domain Eukaryota; kingdom Metazoa; phylum Chordata; class Actinopteri; order Cypriniformes; family Cobitidae; genus Paramisgurnus; species Paramisgurnus dabryanus. The sequence goes on from NC_133354.1 coordinate 31,370,208, forward strand.
ACTGCAAAGTTATAAAAAAAAAGATATGTATGGCCATGACAGTAACTGATGTAGTAAATGAATGTGAATTGTACAAGTTGTTTTACCACCTTATTTACAAAGTACCTAGAATAACGTGAATGTAAAATGAAACATTCAATATATTATTTAGTTTGACCCTCTAAGATTGACCATCAACATTTTAAATTGTTTAAGATCTTATGAATTGTCATTAACCCTTAAACAGGCAACGTGCACCACGGGATACGCTCTCTTCAGTGTCTTGTTTGGGGCATAAAAAAGATTTTTCAATCAAATCCTTTTATATTAAATATTAATACTGCTAATATTAATTGTGAACATTGTCTTAAGGTGCTGAAGAAGAAATTTGGTTATATGTTGTTTGTATTGTTATTTAGCACATTTTGAAATATACGTATCCCCTGAGATACATTGAATGATTAGGGTATAAAAAAGGGATTAACCACAATATTGCCTATCTTTGTATTTTGAGTTGAAAAATGTAATAAATGATCAAATTTGCAGGTTAAACTGATATTCGTATATTTAGGTGACTGTATCTTAGCATTTTACCTGGATATTTTCTTTCACGGCTTCACAACAGCTAATTTTATGGTATAAAGAATGAGACCAAATATGAGTTATAGAGCCGATACCAATTAATTCTTTTTTTCAGATTTTTAAAACAGTGATAAAGATGAAATTTTTGTGACAGTGCAGCGGTGTATTAGAACCAAGAAATTTAGGTAATTTTCCTCATGCCAGGCATGCATTTCTCTGAATCGCAGCCAATAAGAGGCCTCTGATTGAAACACATATAGTTTACATTGAGGGGTAGTTCAGGTAGTATGCAAAAATAATCAATTGTTAAATAATTTACCAAACTATTATTATCTAAAAATATATATTTTTTGCAGGTGTAGGAGAAAAAGCACCAATGAAGCCAATGAAGAGATTCAAAACTGCTCATTCTTAGCTAAGCCTACTTACATTTAGTTGGGTTATTAACATGCATTGTTACTAGTAAACTGTTAACACGGTTTAAAATGGATGAAAAAATATGTATGGCATGTTTTAAAGCAAGAGAGGAAGTCAGAATCACATAATTTTTGCTGCAAATAAAACAATTTTCCTTAGTTCTCTTCTCTCTCTCTCATCAGAATTATGCTTGTTTGCTTGACCTTTATGCTTGTTTTCTTTTCCCTGTTGCCCACACACAACCAGACACACAAATGCACGCAAACACGCATGCGTGCGGGCACACACACACATACACACACAAATGCAAGCATGCACACACGCACGCACGCGCGCACACACACTTTCTCTCTCTCTCTCTCTCTCTCTCTCTCTCTCTCTCTCTTAAGTGTTATCTCATTTATGATGTGGTCTGTGCTTCTTAAGAGTGTCTTTCTTTAGACAGGATTGTAATGTAATTATTCAGCGTTCATGACTGACTGCTCTAACCCTCTGAAGACGTCTCAGAAAAGCTTTCTGCTCTCTGGAGCACCACACGAGAGCCAATGATTGTGTTACTAAAGTACTCTACTGTAGATCAAATACAGCGCTGTCCTGCAGTATAAATTCATCCACACAACAGGTCACACACATGTATATACAGTACTCCAGTCAGAACAATGTTTTGACTTGACATAATGGATTTAGCTGATTGCATACAGTAAATACATTGATGTCTTGTGAAATGTAGCGATGCCTCACACAGTTTTGCTTAAAACTCTACAAAGACGCCCTAAATCAGATGCTTCTGATCACTTTCAGTCATTTTTTTAGTGCTTTACACATGGTTAGCGGCAGCTCGTGACTTCTCTTCTGAGGGTCAGGAATTCAATATATGTGTTTGGCGTGTCGTGTGTGGCTCGTAATGTCAAAATATGTGTTCGGTGTGTCATGTGAACCGTTGTGCATCATGTGTCATGTCAAAAAACGTGCCTGCTGCACACGCGGCGAAATGGTTAATGATCAAAGAGACGCTCACATTCACAAAATACTCACTAAACCCTGATTGCACGTAAAATTAAGCGAGTATCTGGCAAATGCGAGCATCTCTTTTATCATAAACCTTACTGAAGTGTCTGCAGCATAGGTTCACATGACACGCCGAACACATATTTTGACATGAAGAGCCACACACGACAGGCTAAATGCATGTTCGCATTGTGCGCCCTCGAAAAAGAAGTCACCTGCCACCACTGGTTAGCAGTTTGTTTAGCTTTAGTCAATGTCATTTTACTACTTTTCACAAACAATACAAGTGGAATTCCGTGGCATCCATTTAAAAGAATCCAGTTTTTATACGGTGTTCGTACAGTGAACTTTTTCACTGTTATGTGTGCTGTTTACTTTTACTAACTAATCTGACTCTATTAAAAAATGATTTAATTTGTACACAATATCTGCTCTATAGAGCAACAGTTATGTTTACCTCCTGTTTGTCCTGGAGTATGATGGTTCCTTCCTGTTCCACCACCTCAAACATCATGACCCGACACAACTCTCTCCTGACAGACATTGTCATGTTAGCAAACGCCGGCAGCTGATGCATAAACTCCAGGAGCTGCTCTGTACAGTAGACAGACATAGAGAAAGAGAGAGTCACATGTCATTTCCTGTATCATTCTGATGTCGGAGCTGAGTCATGAGTTTGTCCTACATATGTCTGCTCTCAAATACTTATAATAAACGTTCAATTAAGCAGGATGCTGAGAAAACAAAAGCATCGAATCCATTGCATACTCTCAAATGTTTTAACTTATTTGTGACTTTTGGGCCGCAATTACTACCCAGCACAATAGACTGTAATAAATGCCTCTATGTCTCTCCTCCTAACATCATCTAGATCAATTCATTTATTCGCTCGTAAACTTGTACTGCTGTATAACTTTTATCAACTTTATCAGCTGGAGTGAACGTTTTAGTTGTCATCTTCTCTAAACAGAGATACATTTCTGTCTGTACCAATATCATCGTCAGTCCGATCCACAGCATCCTTCTCCAGGCACTCGCGCACCAGATCTCTGGCCAGAAGAGCCTCAGAGGAACGCTCAATGTCTTCATCTTCCTCTTCTTCCTCAGAGTCCACAGGAGCTTCAGGTAGACCGGAGAGATCCACATCACCCATCTCACTCTCGGTGGCCTGGGGATAAAATAATATTGTTTGTCATGATACCATCAGAGTTTTAAGAGAGAAACATCTCAATGCTTCTTGAATATTTTCTCGAAGGTGAGTAGTTGGCATGAAATACAGTTATGAAGTTGACATGTCCATCTAAAGTTACTTCATGAACAGCATACACAAAATCTATCACAGTTTCTTATGCATGCAGCTTTAATGATCTCTACGGGTCATTTGTTCAAAAGTAATCCATTTGGTTTCGGCTATTGGACAAAAAATAGATTCGAATTTGGATTGGGTCACACAATCCAATCTAGGTTTTGATCTGGATCAAATCATCACTTTGTGTTGTTCAAAAATTTTTTAGTAAGATTGGGATTTGTTTGATCCCAAAAAGTAGGATTACTCTGATCCCATCGAAGGGTGGATTTCAGGAACAAAAATGTAATAAAACTTCTAATAAAATGTTACTAAAACTTATAAACCTACAGTTAGTCTACAATACAACATTTCTATTATGTAACATTTATAAATTTATAATTTATTGAAATTTTGTTCAGTTCAATCCTTATAATGATCAAAATATAACATTGGGCTACCATTAAAACCCTCCAATTAAGAAAGAAAAAGTCCAAAAAAATCCCTCATACAGCAGAAAATAGCAAACCAAAATATTTAACATTTAATTTTAACAAAAGTAATCCTTAACTTTCACTTTCGACTGCACTTTCGACCCACTGTAGAGTATATTCATTAAAATCACAATCACCAGAAACCAAACAGTGAAAAGTTTTAACAACTGGCATTTCTACTAGGGCTGGGTATCGATTCAGATTTTCCAGATCGATTCAATTTCGATTCACAAGCTGTCAAATCGATTCGATTTCGATTCTCGATTCAATTTTCGATTCCGGTTCTCGGGGCAGTTTTTATACTCGATTCAACTCAATAAATATAGATTAAATACAAATATTATACTAATAAAAAGAACAGTGAACAGCAGTTTTCAAGTGGGTAATTAATTATTAAAATCGATGAAGCACCTGAAACCGCCATTTAAGCACTGAATTAATGAATGACAGGCTTGCCTCTCGCTCCTTGGTAACCTCGCGCAAAGCAAAAAATAGGGGGACATCTAGTGAAGAAGACTAGTAATTCGATTAACGTTAATCTTTCGTTCAATGTTTGCAGAAATAAATATGAAAGAAAAAAAAAATCGATTCTGCTCTTTGAGAATCGATTCTGAATCGACCACATTTTAAAAAACGATTAATCGAAAAATTGATTTTTTTTGCCCAGCCCTAATTTCTACAAATGTAAACTACAAGACATTTAGCCTCTTTATGACTTAAAATTCATGTTTCAATGTGTTTGTGTATAATCTATATTTGTGTGTTTTTTTTTGTTTTAGGGCCAGAATGATCTAAAGTGTTTTAGGGCCAGAGTGATTTTAGTGATCTAAAATAGAGTGATCTAATAGAATGAAAAACTAGGACAAAACTGAGATGGTTTACCTGATCCTGGATAGCAAATCTTGATTATTTTGATTCAGATTAAACTTTTTTAACAACCGGCCCAAAGATTATACGTGAGCAATTCCAGCGTTACGGATTTTCAGTCAAAAGGAGAATGATTTATTATGTTTTCATAAACCTCTAATGACAGAGTCCAGATATGCATCATTTAGATGTGTTAAAGATGTGACAAAAAGTGGGTGACAATATACATTGCAGGAACTCTGTGAATAAAAATGCACAAGCCAAAAGAGATATTACTCAGAAGAGTCAACGTAAGCAAAAACTTGAAGAATACTGTTATTTGTTTATGGATGCCAAGCAATATCACATCTGTGTCATGTACAATTCAACAGTTGGATGTCCCTTTTCGAGGGAATTCATGAAGTAGGGCTGGGCGATTCGTCCCCATAAAAAAATCTGAGATTTTTTTATAAAAAACTCGATTTACGATTCGAATCGATTTTTTTTCCCCGACCCCATTTAAAACAAAATAATTGCAAACTGTATATATTTTTAAAATATATATTTATTATATTTAATTAAAATGCATCAACAAAAAATTGGGAAGGAATGAAGATTGGCGAATGCAAAATGTATGTCAGTGTTTCCCACAGATCTGAAATTTACTTGTGGTGGTAGCTGGTGAAAAGGGCAATCATTATAATCCACCGACAAAAAATGGTCTACTATACATGTGACACAGAACTAATAATGTGTGACACAACACAATACTTTGAATTATTGAACATTAATATTAATTTCACATTATAGTTCATTAATCTAACCACCCCAAACTTTTTTTGTCATGAACAAAGCTGACACTGTTTGTCAAAGCACCACGAAAAAACTTGATGTTTTTGCACTGGTATATGAAGCAATTTGACGACCCCTTTTATCAAACTCAATATATACAATACTATGTACAGTATATTAAAAGACAGTGCAGGTCTATAGATTATAAATGTGACTGATGTTATAATGGTAATAATTTCTAGAGATAGGCACTTTTACTGCTTCTGCTTTCTATTTCTCTTTTGCCGATTAAAAAAGCTTAATCCACTCATTATTTCAGATTTAAAAGTTTACTTGCTGTCCTGATGACAGACTTTACATTACAGCTTAGCGTTTTTTTATATCCTGAGTCAGCTTTAGCTTTGCTCGTTCAGTGCAATGGGCTTGACATTAGCACTGCTTTTTGCTACAATCTCTGTGCAAACTTTTTAGATTTTAGAAAAGATATGGTCTATTAATAGTATAGATTAGATTATAAAAAAATGGATTAAAGAAAGTGCAGCGCGTGGGCGCAACAAGAGCCAGTTGTCATCACCATAGAAACCGGAGGCACGCTGAAACTTCACTCGAGCTTTAGCACGGTAGCGCTCACGGCAGTTCTCCGGTCGAATCGGGTTTTACACACAATATTAATCATACTTGGGACTCAAAGTAATAAACTAGGACCGACCCGGACCAGACTGACCATTTCTAATATAAACCCGGAACCGTACGGGTCCTCTCAGGGAAGAAAGACCTCTAATGGTAAAACTCTGCTCAAGTTCAGAAACATAAAGGATACAATGTGACACTGAGCTTGCTTCGCGTCGCACCCAATTCATTGAGAAACGAAGAGCACGTGAACGGACACTCAACGGGAGAGACACAACGTGCTTGCACGCAAAATGAAGCCAACTTGGATGCTATAAACACATATGCACATAAGCATATGCGACCATTTTGGTCGCAGTGTAGTTCCCTGGCTGCTCCGTTACCTCAGTATGTGCTGCAGTTGATCCAGTTTGCCGCGCTGGATGATGAGTTTATGATGCGCTGGATAATGAGTTTATGACGCGTGCATCTTCACGGGCTCTCTCAACAAAACACGGGTCATCCAGTCGAGTTCAGAAAATACGGAAATTCTTAAGTGATTTTTTTTCCTGGGCGGGTCCATTTTACCTGGGCGGAATGCCCAGTAGAGCCTATGTTTGGGAAACACTGTATGTACTGCTCTATACTGCAGAGGGGGAGAAAAAAATCTTAAAAAAAATCGATTTTTTAAAAATATGAATCGATTTGACCTGCCAACTCGATTTTAAAATCAAATCGATTTTTTTCCCAGCCCTATCATGAAGTTTATTGATTTCTGTCAATCGATATCCTGGTGGATAGAGCATTTCAGTTACATGTCAGCATACAAACTTTCCATGTTCAGAGAGTGTCTAAATGTTGCTCTTTTGTTGCTGGATGGCTTCATAGCAATGTCAGACAGTACCTGGTAAATGTCTGATAAGCTGCTGCTCCCCGAGTCACTGGCAATGCTGCATCCTGATTGGCTGGGTGGCACATGGGGATGGTCTGTCAGGTGCATCTTGCTGAGGTCACCAGGAAGCTGTTCAGACAGGACAGGAAGTGAAAGACGTGTGTGAATGTCAAAATCTAACAGTTCACTTATTGTCAACAGGAAACACAAACTACTAAATGCAAATGAATTTATTAAACACAACCCACAGCAAATATATAATTCACGACTGTATGCTGTTTTAAACTGGATTTCTAACCAGACTGAGATAACATCTGTCCACCAGACCACTGCAGCTTTATATCAGCGTGTAGTAATATTACATCTTAACCAATGAGAAGTCTACACCAATGACCTACAGGAGGAGCCCTCGGACCTGCAGTCCTCAGTTACCCATCTGCCAATGGGTCTTATAAATGAAAGTGCTGACGTATGAGAGAAGTGCAGGAGAATAAATTCAACTGAACTGAGAACAAGATGATAATCAGGACTTTATTCAGATCCACACTGTTTTCAACATAAGGTTTGGGCCACACTGCAGCTTTTCTGTCCGAGATGTGAACAACTACAGTTTGCATATTTATTCACTTCAAAGATGCCGTAGAATGTAAAACTGTATTTATCTAGGCATAGATGAATAATGCGAGCTCCTGGAATAAAGTTAATTCACATTAAGGTCTAAAGTTGAAGATTAAATGAGTATTCATCTGTGGCAAAATGTCCTCACCAGCACATCCCTGTAGACTCAATTTACTTTGTTTATTTATATTTTGACATTTAAAGATGTTTTACTATTTAAAAGCTGCACAAATCTTTTTTTATTTCAGGCTTAAAATATCAAAATCATCATAGTACACTTCTTTACACGAGTACACACATTTTGAATTAATGCATTTTTAGCTATAATAAGTTAAAAAAACAAATTAAGTAAATATTTATGTTTCTATCCGATTCATCCAAAAAATAATCGATTATGAAAATAACGTTATTTGCAGCCTAAGTTATACATTTATAGAGCATCTCTGTTCATCATGAGACCTGTGACGTGTCGCCTTTCATCTTGTGAATGAGCTGGAGTATCGGAGAGACGTGTAAAGGGCATTAATGATTTGTAAGGATGGCAATAGGGCAAACAGAGAGGTGCTACTAATTGCCGCAGTCATACTGTGCTAATTCACAGCTCTGACAGACCCTCAGACGGAGGAGGTCTCCTCTGCGCTTGAATTAATGATGACCGCAGATTAAATATGAATGTACGCTCGCTTCTGCCCTACCGACCACATCAACAAGACTCCAGAATTCTGGAATTCTCCACTTTGGTCTTCAAGCATCGTTATCACTGAGATGACTTTATGTTTAAACCGTATCAACTGAGAGGTGTTCCTCAGGTATTATGGAGTTTGTAGGGTCAGCTCAACACCATCTACGCTCTATGCTGCAGATAGTTAAATTACAGCTTTGTTTTTCTCCTTAATAGTCCAGAGATTTTACAGTCCCACAACATCTCAGCAGGAATCAGATCATTAAAACGGATCCTGGTAGATCTACAGTATGGTGTGGATTCTGTAAAGTCTCTTTAGGTTAACCTTGATACATAGACTTTTTTAGTGATTCAATTTCTTGTCCACAAATGATGCAGCGACCCCTGTTTAAAAAACCTTAACTAGCCAAAGCATGGTCTGCATGTTTTTTTTAAAGTGGTGCTGAGCAGCTGGTCCAACAACTCTCTTTAACTACTGACTCTCTTTCAATTTACCAAAGAGCAGGATCAGGATAGCCACTATTGCAACACCTCAAGTATACCATTGTTGCGCTTGTTATTCAAATAACAATAGGATTGCCATGTTTGGGAATTTTGCCAAATTCTGTGCAGTTCCTGTTTGTGTAAAGTCAACTTCTCTGAAAAGATTTTCTGAAGCTTTAATACTGTGGATGAAATGACCATCATAGAGATTCAGAGTCAGTCTTCTCATCGACAACTAAAATATCAAATATTTTTTCGTACCAAAACTTGACAAGTTCAATTTCTTTACAAGCAGAAGGAGGAAATGCTGTCAAACGAAAAATACTGCAAAGGTTTTATATGTTGAAGGAACATTATTTATCTTAATAAACAAACATTTTATTACATTTTTACAACATTTTTACTGTCATTCAGTCTCTCCAGGATTATGAGATCATTGAAGTTAATAAAATTTTGATTTCATTTTTAGAAACCACTTCAGATTTTCCACAAAATGTGGCCCAAGAACCGTCGTGTGATGTCATCACATTGTGCATTCTGCCAAAGCTGGCTGCAAAGCTGTGTCGAAAAAGACCTCATGAAGATCAGTAAAGACTCAAATGTAGAGTAACCTGCTTATGATGGGTGTCCATGACAATGATAAAAAAAAATTAACTGTTTTAAATAATCGAATTATACTATTGGTGTTTAACATAGAGATGTTTACCTAATACTTTACATGAACTTAATGTTGATATATCTTTAAGTCCATTAAATCTTTATATATTTGATTTAATTTGGTCTGTTATTTTAAGAAAATAAATTTTTGTCTTAAGTTTAAATGTTATAATATTATTTGTTTTAATTTATTCTGTTGTAATAAAAGAGCATAATTTGTAAATGTCATAGAGGTTGTGGTAATGGACTGAACGGCAATATGTCAGGAGATATGGAGTGGGATTAGACATAACTTTTGACCACTTTATAAGTTTTGTTGTGTGGAAAGTCACAAATATAGTTTTGTTAAATTTCTATATTAATTTTAATGGATGTTTTGTTGATCAGTTATCTGAAGCAAATGAATAAGAACACTGAAGTGAGAAATTGAAAATCCACTTTCATGAATTGAGAAAGCAGTGTAACAACAATGCCAATGAAATGTTACTCATGGGATATTTGTGACACATCAGTAACAGGGAAATAACCATGACCAAAGTCAACATTCTGAGGAATAAATTAAAATCTTTGTGGTGATCTATGGCATGCTATAGGTATAATGCTGCATTTACACCAACCGTGGTATAGGTGGCAAGCGCGAGTGTTTTCAATGTTAGGTCAATGTGAAGATGTGAAGTCTGGAGGTCACGCTGCGCGGATGAGGCGTGAAGCGCGGTGCGGTAGAAGCGTTTCCGCCTTATTCGCGCGTCTAGTTCGCGTGAATTGCACAAATTGAGAACGCACGAATGATGCTTTTTGTGAATTTTGCGGTTCACGCGAATTTGCGTATGACGCCCGAGACGAAAAATGTGAACTTTGGTGGAATTCCGTGCCGCGTTAACCAATCAGGAGCCTGCTTGCTGCTGTGGCGGCAGGCCCCTCCCAGAGTCACTCATTCAGCATGAAGGCTTGATATTGTCCGTAAGCAGTCACCCGGAGCTATACGTCACAAGTTCTTATTTCTATAGAGACAGGAATAAAAAGGACCTCGCTTGGATGAGTTTCAGTGATGACATTGGGCAACCTGGTAATTTGTAATACACATTTCACTTTTGATGTTTATAGACCCGCGCCATTTATTTTCCTCCTATAGTAAGGTGACCAAATACAAACCGGTAACTCTCTCCATAAATGCACAATCAACATCAGCTATCTTGCAAACAGACAACCGCATATTGTAGCACTTGCCCCTCCCACAAGAAACGGGAGTTTGCCTCTGACACGCGTCAAATGCTTGCTTTTCCGCCTGTCTACTTCGCTCTACACGTGCGAATGTATTCAAACTGTTCAAGCTGCAAACTAGGCGCGGTAGACGCGATTTTGACGCCTGAAACGCGGTTGGTGTAAACGCAGCATAATATTTTTTTATTATTTGAACAAGAATTTGAACCAATTAAGTAAACCAAAAACACTTTTTAGTCTGCAGATATAAATTATGCACTATCAAGCAAGCTTACCAGAACAAACATGAAAAACTAAAGCACTGCATAATATCGAGATGTTTAGTGTCCGTATAGTAAAAGAGTGATGTCATTAATCAGATGTGCACTCTCAAACATTAGTGCTGCATGAGTATGGGGGCTGAATGAATTACGTGGAGGAGTGGAGGGGCTACAGAGACTCTTCCTCCAGTGTTAATTCACTGAGAGTGCTCTCATAAATGAGCCTGCAGCACACAGCTATGATCAATGAAGGTAAGTCTGAACTGGTTTAACAATATTACCACAGCATGTGCATTAAACTCTGAGTGAACCACAGCAACACTGACCTATCTCCATCCTCTCTTACAGAGCTTCACCAACACACAACCACACATACAAAGACCTGCTTCTGTTTGCCAAATTGAACATAACTCTGCCATTAAACGTAAAAATGTAATGTAAGATTAGCATGGGCACTCAGAAAGGGTAAAAAATGATTTAAGCTGGAATAAGGTGACATGGAAAGATGAGTAAAACTATTAAACAAGGAATGTCCGATAGGAGGAATACAGTATTTGTATTCAAGAGCGATTAAAGATCCATCAAAAAGGGGTAAATAAGTTGCCAACATACAGTACACCATCTGACCACTGTAAACAGAGCAGACATATGGCACCCAGCCCTACACCTTATGCTGTAACCTTATTAACTCAGTGGGTCAGAAAACAACTGTTCCTGTCATGTGAACTTAAAGGCCACATATTATGCAAAATCTACTTTTACAAGGTGTTCGGACATAAATTTGTGTTGGAAGTGTGTAAACACAACAACAACCTTACAATGTAAAAAATCCACCAACTCCTTTTTTAGTCCTCATTAAACCAAAGCAGTCTCAGACATGCTGTTTTGATTCTCTTGTTAATGTGATGTCACACTGATGAAGCCCCGCCCCCAGCCACTGACATTTAAAGGTACTGACATGAAAACAGCACTTTTTTTGCTCCCCCCAAATAGGGGAATTTTGGATCATCTAATCAATGATCTGTGAGGTATTTTGAGCTGAAAAATACCTCACAGACACATTCTAGGCACATATGACACTTATGCTGTCAAAATTGGAATAATATTGGCACTTTAAACAACACCAATGTGTTTTGAGGTGAAAGATTCAGTACATTAACATGGACAACAATAATTCAATATTTAGACTAGGGCTACACGGTTTTGACAAAAAAAAAAGCCTTGGTATTGTAATTGCAATTAGTATGGATGGTTAATAGATTTTACATTGAAGTTTTGAAATGTTTTATAACTTTCTGTGAAGCAGCTGCTTGGTAAATTCTAAACATCCAAAATGAAATAATTTAATGTAAATCACAAATACTTATGGGAGTTATGTTGTTAGTAAAAAAGCCAAAATGAATGGCTAAAGGACAATTGTAAAATCTCTAATTTTATTCTCTGGATCTATAGTGCCCAAACAAACTGTCGAAGGGCACAAAAATTAGCACAAATGGACAACTGTAATGGAGGCTTTTGATGATTATGTTATTGTTTTACCCATAATTGTAATCCTGATTAGTTTTTCCCTAATTAAGACAATATTCTGATTAACTCTTTCCCCACCAGTGTTTTTTATATTGCCAGCCAGCACCAGCATTTATTGGAATAAAAAAATAACCTGCCAATTAGATCCCATACGTACCCATCTCCTTTCAAGCCATCTCTCCATCGGTTATCCCTGCTCTCACCCACATTATCAACTCATCTCTTTCCACTGGTACATTCCCCACAGCTTTTAAGGAGTCCCTAATAACCCCACTGCTGAAGAAACCCACACTTAACCCTGCAACGTTAGAAAACTACAGACTCGTATCCCTCCCTCACTTCATTGCCAAGACTCTTAAGTGTGTGGTTCTTGACCAGCTCTCCTCCTTCTTCACACATAATAACCTCCTGGACAGCAACCAGTCTGGTTTCAAGAGCGGTCACTCCACCGAGACTGTTCTGCTCTCAGTCATTGAAGCCCTAAGGCAGGCAAGGCCAATCTCCAAATCATCTGTACTGAACCTACTGGATCTATCCACCGCTTTTGACATTCTCAATCACCACATCCTCCTTTCGACCATCAAGGCTATGGGTGTCTCTTGGACAGCACTACTATCAGCCCTTCAAGTCTTAACTCTCAGGTAGGTCATTTTGAGTATCATAGAGAGGTGACGTCTCTGAACCCCAATGTCTTAATAGCGGGGTACCTCAAGGCTCAGTTCTTGGACCACTGCTTTTTTCGATATACATGGCATCCCTGAGTTCTGTCATTCGGAAACATGGCTTCCTACCACTGCTATGCAGATGACACACAAATCCACTTGCCATTTCACCCTGAAGATTTCAATCCACATTTCAGCATGCCTGAGGGACATCTCACCTTGCTCTGCAAAGATGGAGCTGCAACGAAGCTATTGATTAAAGCAAGATACCAAGTCCAAGACACTTCAAAAGAAACACTCCAGCGTACTCAACTTCATTTGGTGCGCACACAATAAAAAGCAATGCAAATTAACCTGATTTGACTTACTTTATATATTTTATGATTGATGAACACTCAAATGCATCTATGCACGAATGTTATATTATTTATGCATGGCTAATCTGGGCCCAACTCGCGATTCTGATGCTACTAAATTAAGTCCCAGTCCCACCCATCTCAAATTTTAGTCTTAACTCTAGAGTCCTGTTGTATATGGTTTAATGTAAAAGATTTCCAAGTATAGCATGACAAATAATTAACCACACTTGAAGCTTTAATAGGGAATGTCAGATGGCATGGCTTGTGGAAGTAATGCTGTGTGCCATTAATCAATTTCTGTTCTATAGCATGTAAAACAGGAACAAGTAGGGACTATTCTTAGAGCAACTCATGTAAACACCTTAAATTGAATATCGTCTCATTCAGAATAAGGTCAATAATTAGATTACAGCTGTCCATGTAAGCATGCTCATTGAGGGGGAGTGTTTTGAGGTTAGATACAGAGTGTTTTGAAGTAAAGAGATGACAATCTTATGTTTATGTGATGTGGTGAGATCACCATGTGCGGGGCAGAACGCTCCAATTTCACCACTCTCTGCTCTGATGTCTCTCGACATCAAACCATTTTAAACATTTTAACAGATTAACAGTAACATTAAACAGTTTATTAGAATATTAAGACGGCTATTCAGACATTACCTTTGTTTTTACAAACTGGACAAACTGGACTTCTTTATAAGCTTTGAAGCTTGTGCACGATTTGTTTCTGTGTTTGTACATACAGTACAAGAACATCCTGAAGATCAGGAAATCAGCTAAAGCTCTGTCCCGCTGGGTAACCCAGAGGAGGCAAAAAGCTGAAAGACAACAGTGGCCAGACCAGATGAAGAATCGACCTTAGTGTTATACACTCACAGATGCTTCTTAACAACCTGCCCATGCTCCAGGACATCTAACAAAAAAAATGGATTTATCCTGTGTTTTTACCAAACCAAATAATCTCCTCATACTGCCAGAATAACCAATCATATCCAATGATGACAAACTTATCAATATAAGTCCAGACATTAGCACTCAAGAGACCACTCCAGAGGCTTAACTGAACCGTAAATAGAAGCTCCCTAAAAAACGGTAGCAATAAAGCCAACACAGTGCCATACACTATACAAAATGAAAAACCAAACGTGTGTGTTAACGGGGCCTATATAGTCCAAGTTATTGTCTGACTGCACAGAGAAATATCCTAAGGATTATTAGGATTTATAAGGATTGCAATTCAGTTTGAAGTTGTTAGTAACACACTTGAGAAAGAAAGAAAGTAAGGCCAAATAAAAAATGTGCTCCATTATTTAGTGGTGACTCTGAATATTATCCAAACAGATGCTAAGAGCTTTTAGCTGCTCCATCCAGGGAGGTTTAGGGTGTCATGTGCACAGGAAGGTTAGATGATCAGGATCAATACACTTAGCATTAGCCTCCGCACGTTAAATGATGGGGCTTCAAGGCAAATGTTGCCTGCACTTAGAAAGAGCAGCTTACCTTGAGTTCTTGCAACTCTGTTTATGCTGACTGAAAGGAAATCTATGAGTCAAGCCTTGACCATCAGCATTACACGGCATACGCAAAGGTCAGCCGCTTGATTCCTTTTCCCATCAAGCAAGATTTGAGGACAATAAAAGACCACTGATTGAAAAATGCTTCCAAAGATTGTGCTGCTTAATTAATTTTTGCGTTTAATATATTCACATACCTCAAATGTGTACTAAACTTCTAAAATGGGCCATTCCTATTTTCTTACTATAATTTAGGGAACCAGTTAAAATATTTTTTGTGGGTAATGTAATAACATTAAGCAGCCACAGATATTCTCCAATGTTGTATAACAATTAGTGCTGGGCGATTTGGCCTAAAAATAAAATCTCCGATTTTATTTTTTTATTCGACTTCCGATTTTTTCCGATTCCCCCCCCACTTATTAAGAAAAGCAATAAGTACAAACGGCAGACAACTTAAAGCAAATTTTGCTTTTATTTAATCAAAAGCAAGACAAATGTAACCCCCATTTTTGAGATGAATAATAAATAAATAAACACCCTCTTGGAATCAAAGTCCCAGCTGTGTTTTAAGTCACAGCTATGATGTTGTAGATGTTGCTATAATAACGCTACGGAAGCCCCGGGCAGCCAAAAATGCGCCATTACAAAAAATCGAATTACTTATTTTTTAAATCGCCCACAACAAAAAATTCGAATTAATTCATTAAATCGATTTTTCGCCCAGGCCTAATAACAATGTCCTTATTTTGCAACAAACAGTTCACAAATATTTCTATTTGAGAACTGCGGTGAAAATCCCTGTGAAGTTTGTCCATGGAGAGCAAAGGCTTTCAGAAGGCCTGTAGTAACATCAGCGAGTTGGCTGCTGCCAAGTTCAAAGATGGCCGATCCCCAGGACATTAATGGAGCACAGAGAGTGCAGTCCAGACACAAAGCTGAAGGCCAATTATTGGCTCTTGAATTATAAATGATGGAGATCTTCCAGCTCGGACATATCACAGCACGACATAAGTCAAAGCTGGGATCACTGACTGCACTCAACTGATGACCCGTGTGTTCATCAGACAGGACGTGTAAATCTAGGACTATTAGAACCGTGCATTTCAAAGTGATTTTGCTGATGCTTTAATAACTTTCATTGAGCAAACAATACAGACACAATCATCCAATAATCTTTAATAACACGTATAGTCTATAACCTACATCCAAACATGAGTAACAATTAAAAATACCTGCAGTTCTTTTGAAAGGATGAATTCTGACTGTTGGCAGACTACAGCACATTAACGTCTCATTAAAAACCCTCCGCAAGAAACTTAACACATTTACAACCTTTGCTTTTGAAATGAGATCTAACCGGCAAACTGTGAATGTTCCTGCTCTGTCTTACACAACATGAAAGGATATTTTCATTGTGTATAAATGCGCATCATTTATCACCATAGGACTTATTAGACATTCTGTGATTTTCAGAAATAAAGACAAACACCAGACAACTTCAAACGGAGACAGTCACTGTATGGAAAATTCCCAGTTGACAGATCCAGATGTGTGATAGGTTTCATCACATCAGAAATATCTAAAGTGGTGCCAATTTTAGTGTTTTAAAAGATGCAGTAGGTGCAGCAAGACTCCATCAAATTCAAAGATGACACTTTAGGACCAAGACACCGTTAAAGACTGAAAAAAGTATAATAAGATCCCTTTAATAAAAATGTGTGCGTTTATTTAGATGGGACCTGTTGCTTAATTCTGGAAGCGGCTGCATGTCTTACTCTCAACAGAGGTTTCTAAAAACCCGAAAGCCCACAGGTTCACATCAATGACGACACTTAAAACATCATCATTAAAATTCCTGCACAACTTCCTACATTTATTGCGCTGAATATCCATGTTTACATGAAAAACTACACATAAAGAAAGTTAAATGGAGCATTTTTCTATTTTAAAATACTTCTCTAACTAGTATGACTTCCAGGAGATGTAAATACACTGCTTCATATGAATTCGTATGAAACTCAGTTTTTTAATGATCTTGTATATAAACTGCTGGCTCAACCAAATTTTTGAAAATGGATGAATTGTCTGGAAAAGTTTTGTATTTTGCAATTTCCATTTGGTGTCAAAAGGAAGAGAAACAAAAAAAAAACTGAAAGTCAAAGAAGCCAATTAACCATATAAATATATTAATCCACAGTAGAAAGTTATTAACTGACGTAACTGATAATAAACACGGTTAAAATACGGAGAGAGAGAGAGAGAGAGAGAGAGAGAGAGAGAGAGAGAGAGAGAGAGAGAGAGAGAGAGAGAGAGAGAGAGAGAGAGAGAGAGAGAGAGAGAGAGAGAGAGAGAGAGAGAGAGAGAGAGAGATGTATGTCTGTGTACATCACTAAAGCAATCTTTAACCCGTTTAATTTTGCTTGAGACCAGCTGCTGCCTAACCATACACAACAAACACTTAAACAACACATTCACACATAATAAACAAAATCACACATAATCAACACAATCACTTACATGCAACACAACCACAAACGATCATACACATTCACACACATGTAACACAATCACACACACACAATCATACACAGACACACAATTGCAACACAAATCTCATAAAAATTAAACGCATGATACACAATCACACACATGCTACACAATTGCACACAATCACACACGTGCAACACAATCACACACACAATCAAACACATGCTACACAATAATTGCACACACATGCAATACAATCAAACACAATTAAACACACGCTACCAAAATCACACACACGCAGCACAATCGCACACATGCAACTGCAGCACACTGAAGAATTATGACATCACTTACTTTGGAGGACCACGGCTGCAAGCAGTTGGCATAGCAACGAACGAGGAAAGCCATTACCCAAGAAGAGAAGGAAACTTTCCACCCAAAGAGAAAAAGACTGAGAGAAAATTCCTATGAGAATCCAAATGGATAACTTAACAACTTAAAGTGGCCGTGTTGTTAGGAATAAAGAGAATCAAGGCATCCGATCATCCATATCAGCAGGAAATTACCACAAACAATCCATCTGCTTGTAAAAGCATTGCAGAAACTACAGAGAAGCCCACAAGCTCTCTTACACTCTCCCAGCCGGCTGAAACCAATAAATACTGTAGAAATCCAAATGAATGCAGCTGGGTAATAGAGACCTGTGTCCACTTTTTTAGACAAAGGCAACTCCAAAAGTCCAGGTAATGAGGTAGAAAACTCTTCTGGCAGTGTTTGCGCACGTCTGATCCAGTGCTATTGTGCTGTATTTTAGACCAAGCCCAATGCAGACTTTTTTTGTGAAAAAGCAGCAGAATTGCACGGCTGTCCAGGGCACGTCTGCCTGCTGCTGCTGCTGTGTCCCGTCTCCAAGTGCACATCCCCGGCCGGAGACTCCAGAAGCTCTCCCTCCAGAGACTCCATCAATCGGACGCTCCGCCACTGAAGACAGAACGTCTAAGAGTGAGAGGAATGGAGAAAAGCACAGCAGAAAAGCATGACATCACCTGTGTTGGGAGGGCTGTAAGAGCGGGCGGGTGGGCTGGGAATGGGGGACTGCATTAGAGCGATTGGCTGCATGATACAGAGGAGAGGATAGGAGAGACAGAGCAACTTTATTGATTAAAACATGACATAAAACCCAGCGTTTTCTCTAACGTCCTCTCTGTATAAACAGAAATCATAAATGACAGCGATGAGGCATAAATTACTATCGCATAAATACAACAGAAGCGTTTCCTGTTAAATAATG
This sequence comes from Paramisgurnus dabryanus, assembly GCF_030506205.2. Classification (NCBI taxonomy): domain Eukaryota; kingdom Metazoa; phylum Chordata; class Actinopteri; order Cypriniformes; family Cobitidae; genus Paramisgurnus; species Paramisgurnus dabryanus. The sequence continues at coordinate 31,388,876 of NC_133354.1, forward strand.
AAAAATGCTTGTTATGCTAATGTATTCCTTTCTGCACACGTGCCATCTGTTGAACTCTTTTGTGATTGTGACAAAGGCACACTTCTGTAAAGGAATAAGGAATGAATAAGACATTCCTAAACTTGATTTGAAAATCAAGAACACAAAACTGAGCATGTCTGATATTATTAAACCCTGCACAAAAACATGCACTGCATAATGGGAGATATGCATCTGCATGAAAGCATTCTTCCTGCTCTAAGCGCGGACATCATTGGAAGTGAAATTTCCTTCTCGTGCCTGCTCGGATCGCCCCTCAAATGCTTAAGTATGACATCATCTTTTTCAGAGGCAGCCAATGGGAGCTCAGCACATGGAGCTTCCCAAGGAACGAGAGAGGCACTGCCTCTTTGAGCCGGTGGATGATACCCAGGTTCAAATCAAACTGTGTGAAGGATTATGTGGCGAATCCCTTTGGTATCACGGACCGATTTTGCTTTATTGGAAGACTCATGCAGGAGACACAGCAGTCATGAAAACCACAATTTAAAACTGGCTTTAGTCTTGGAACAGAACAACAGACAATATCTCTGATTGCTTAAATCCTCCGGAGGGTTTGAACCACGTATCTAAACCTTTACTGATAACTGCTCTTTTGTGATACATACAGTATTATCATTCAAATAAGGCAGGGGTGTCCACTCCTGCTCCTGGAGGGCCGGTGTCTCTGCAGAGTTTTATTCCAACCCTAATCAAACACACCTGATCCAGCTAAACAAGGTCTTACTAGGCAGACAAGATACTTTGAGGCAGGTGTGTTGAGGGAAGTTTTAGCTAAACTCTGCAGGACACAGGCCCTCCAGGACCGACTTTGGACACCCCTGAAATAAGGCAATATAAAACAAATACAGAAATGCACATTTTTAAATGTGCGCACTTAAGTCCATCTCAGACCATCCTTGGTGGCATATTGAATGTGTCACAGAGGTTCAAAGTGGTTTGAATATAAAAAGCAGCATCACCTGCATTCATTTCATTTTAACATTTCAAATAACAAAAATATAGAGACAGAATCACAAATAAAGTGAATGAAAAATATAAAGTCTCACGGCGAGTTGCGACTGTGGTGCCTTCTGAGCAAAGCACCTTAATTGCTCCCTGGGTGCTGGGATAGCTGCCCACTGCTCTGTGTGTGTGTGTGTGTGTGTGTGTGTGTGTGTGTGTGTGTGTTTGTGTGTGTGTTTGTGTGTGTGTGTTCAAGACTTGCAGTGCATGTGTTCAATAATCACTGGTAAGGCTGGGCAAAAAAATCTATTTTTCGATTAATCGTTTTTTTTTCTGTGGTTGATTCAAAATTAATTCTCACAGGCCACAATTCAATTTTTTCCCATTTTATTTCCGCAAACATTGAACGGAAGATTAACGTTAATCTTATTACTAGTCTTCTCCACTAGATGTCACCCTTTTTTCTTGCCTTGCGCGATGTTACCAAGGAGCAAGAGGCGAGCCTGTCATTCATTTATTCAGTCTATATTCTAATATAATATAATATATAATCTATATTCATTGAGTTAAATCAAAAATCGAGCAAAAAAAATTGCGTCGAGAATCGGAATCGAAAATCGGAATGAGAATCAAAATGATTTGATAGCTTGTGAATCGAAATCGAATCGATCTGGAACATCTGAATCCATACCCAGCCCTACTCACTGGGATGGTTTAAATGCAGAGGTCACATTTTGACTATGCGTTGCATACTTGACAAGCTTGACACTTTCAAAAGTGAAAACCTCATTATAATCGCAATATGAGGGAAAATGAGAGAAATCCAAATTTGCAGGTCGCAAATGAGCAATGGGTTGTAAAAATGCTTGCACTGCATAAAAAAATGATCTTAAAATGCACCCGAATTCAAAAGCCCTATGATGAAAAAGTAAATAGAAAGATCGGTTCATGAGATTGGCAAATTTAGCGAGTAGCGGTCGAGTAATTGAATGTGATGATTGGCCGATATACGGCTGATCGATCTCAGCATCTCGAATTGTAATAACACAATAATTGTTTTCCCTCTACTATGTTGTTTTTGTAATTGTTTGAATCAAAAAATTTAAATAAAAAACAATGACCTGTTCAGCTCCAAAGAAAAATATGTTTTGTATTTAATTTTATAAAACCGTTTGTCTTAGTCCTTGATTCTGATTGGCTAATAGCTGTGTTTCATTTACAACAAGACCCATCTATGGCTGCCGAGCACACTTAATGTAAACATATGTGAAACGTTATGTTATTTTTGTTTACAGTCGGTCTGGGACTATTTATTACTTCAGAAGGATACTTCATCAATACATATTTTTTGCTTTAATATTTGTATTGAGTGGTAACCGTTTTGACTGAATGGGTTATATTGACTCTACTTTGTGTGGTGCCTAACGACACTCTTCAATTGTGACTGATTCACAATACGGCACAGCCTTAAGTACCTTATTATTTAAGTACAGCTATGAGAGGGAAGGATATATGAGCTGTACAGACAATCATAGAGACAGTAAACAGATATCAGACAGGATGCACGTCCTGTAAGAGAGAGAGAGAGAGAGAGAGAGGTTCAGTGTTGTGGCTTTGTCCTGTTTGCTGGTTAAGTCTCTGATCGGTGTAGCTGAAGCTCTGGCTTTCTGATGACCGTGACCGTAAACGTATGCACAATTAAATCACACAGTGCCAGAGGACAGAGACGTCTCACAGTGATCTCAACGCTGATAAATGTGTCTGTGATAGTCACTAATGAGAGCACAAAGGAGGAGTGCCTGTGAGGATGGGTGATGGGGGAAGGGGTTTTCCCAATCCCCGTGGATCTCCCCGTGACAGTGACACAAGGATGGGTTGAAAACAGCACAAACACACAGATATACTGGAGTGAACATATGCTGAATATCAAATCGTTTCTTCATGTTAATAATTATGAGCAGGTGGAGAGGTGCGGCGATAGCAGCTGAAAGAAAATAACTAAATGACTCAATTTGTTACATGTTTTTACCATTTGTTCAAAGCTTTTCAGGCAACAAAATCACTGCCTGAAACGAGATGACAATCAATCTACTAAAGCTAGATTGAGCTGTATTAATGTTATAATAGAAATTAATATTAATATACAGATTAAACAGTTGAGCAATTATAATATAATGCCATATTGTTAATAATAATAATAATACATTTTAGCAAACTAACTTTGTGTCCATTGAGACTGTTAATTGGTAAAAAGTGTAATAGACAATAAAAAGAGATAAGGGACAGAGAACATCAGATGCTATTGTTTTATACAATATTAAATAACATTTACTGCCACACGTTTTAGCATAACACAGCGCAATTATACATTTTATCAGTGTATATTAGGGATGCTCCGATCAGGGTTTTTGCAGGCCGATACCGATCACCGATTTGTTGTCTTCGTGATCGGCCGATACCAATGCCGATACCGATTTTTCAAGCTGATGTGTAAGCTTTTTGATGACTGTTACTGGTAACATTTTTTCTAGATAAAGTAATAACACAGATGTTGCCTTTGTTATATTACTTGCAGTAATTAGGTTTATTATTGTTTTAATAGAGAATCAAAAAATTAGCACAACAAATATTTCTTCTGCAAAGAGAAATTGAATATGCCTTTAAAAAGTCTTATGTCTGTTAAAAGTGATAAAAATAAAACACTTCGGACTGTCCGCGCGGTCTCAAATTTTGGGCTAAGTATAGGGCAAGGTTTTACTTTTGCTTGACCAATGAGGGAGTGGACAGAGAGTGATCAGGAAACCTGTAACTAGTCTCAACATTAATTGTTGATCTTCTAACAGAAATCGTTCATTTAGTTACTCTCATGAAGAGACTGAGCCAGATCCCAGAACAGTGCCCGTTAGTCTTCTGCATGTTTCAGAAGTAACAACAACTGGTTACATACTGGCCCCTTGAACTTGCTGGTCCAGGAATTAGTAACTTGCTCCAACAGTAACAACATAAAAGTAATAAAATAAGAGCAGGTAGATTTGTCGAGATTAAAATCAGTGCAGCTGTCTACACCCTGGAAGAAGCCTCATGTTTGGATCTATATTGTATCTATGTAATTGTATACTGATGTAAAATCTGATTGTCACACCACAGAAAAATGTGTTACTAATCACCCAGCCAAATTAGAATTATGACAAAAATAAACAAATAAGTGATCAAAATATTGAAAAAAAATATGTTGGATTTTCTGCTATCAGACAGCGGGGGAGTGTCCACTGAGAACATGAGCACATGTGTTTACAGTAAAGGTAACAATTTGGCCTATCAATATTTTTTATTTCAGCATTTTACCGAAAAAACGATAATGACAGTTCGATAAGTGATCAAAAAATGTTTTCGTATTGCTGCACAGGCATATTGCAGACTGCACTTCCAGATGCCGCACGTGGTCTTGGTTTACAATCACAGTGTCACTCACTCAGCTAAACTTGAAGGAGTGGGGTAAGAAAAATGAGCAACAGTAGCTGGGTTTCCATTCAAACGTGAAGCGAATCTTTTCAAAATTTGCAAATAAAGAAAAGCAAACAAATGCACATTAAGTGTGTTTCCATCAGGCTGTTAGAGCGAATTACGGTGATATTAGTAACCTAATAAACCAACAGTTAAAGGAACAGTATGTAAGAAATTTATATCAATTAATCATAAAATGGCCCTGATATATCACTAGACATTAAGAAATCATTTTCATTTCAAATACTTATATCACTGACAACAGTGGTCTGGCCAGGATATTGTCATTTAAAAATTGGAGTTGCAGCCCTCAACTGATGTTTATGTTGTCATGTTGTGCATTGGCCACCAGTTGTGTGATTGCAGTACCAGTTCTAGCCACAATCCTACATACTGTTCCTTTAATAAAACAAGGCAAGCTTGGACTGCGTGTAGTCACAAGGAGGCAATTTATTCATTTATTAAGCAGTGCAGCTTGTAAACTAAACTGTGCACAGAAGAAGGAATACATCATTTTTGATGCGGGCAGTAGCAGCAAGAGCATTAAGATGACATTGTGATATTGATTTTACTAGTAATATTATAATCTGTAATCTACCCACTGATCTATATAAATGAATGGATTGCGCTTGAAGTCACAATTGTGAAGCCACCGTGCCGCCATGTTGGTATACCCAAACATTCTTTTAAATCAATGGACGTTATCAGATTTTAATGATAAAACATCACTCTACTAGTCTCTGATTTTATATCTGAAGTCTCCCTGTATTAACTGTTATTAACTGAAAGTTGTAAATTTTGCTTTTTAAACAGTTATTATACATTCATCTTTATGAGAGTATCAGATCAGCAGACAGACCACAGCATATTTAGTATTAATGACAATAAACGTGCTCATTCTGAAATGTAAATAAATAGTCATGCTTTGTACCGTATATGCATCAAAAAAATTTGCTGGTTTTGTAATTATGTTATCTTTACAAGTTACCTAAACTTATTCAGAGAAATAACGCTGACCGTGCAGCTTAATGTCAAAAAACTTTATTTATACCCGTGTCATTAACAGAATGCAGCAGACACACTCACCTTAACGTTTTTTTATAAATCCATTATCCTGCCCGATTAAAACTTAAACATTGCAAATAACACCAGAATTATCTATTAATTTACGTTCACATATCCTAAAAATTAACCTTGTGTAACTGATACGCTGTAAAGCGGGTGAAATTATATCATGATTTTAAATGGAAGTCAATGACGCCCTCTGCTGGTTGGGTATACCAAGATGGCCGCTCGAACTCTGCGCTGGCTTCACCTCACGCAGTTACGTTAAGCGTTCTATGCGCAATCCAGTCATTTATATAGATCACCTCAACTAATCCCTTGTCTGGAAAGTATTTGTCATGTTCTGAATAAAAAAGCATTTTTAAAACCTGGTTAATGGTCTGATTTATTCAACTTTCATTCAGGAGCAAAAATCTGCCTTTAAATTGGACAGGAATAAAGATTTGTCATTTATTGTGATAATTATCGATATCGACCAAGAAGGGAAAAAATGCCCAGCCCTAGTTCAAACCCTTGGCCTTTTATCAGGAACTAAGCAAAAGGAGGATTTTTAGTTCTAGTTAATGTCAAAAGGACTGTCTAAAATTAATTTCTCCTAACTAATCCTAACAGATTTGTGCCGTTATTATTTAATGCATATTAAAGACATTTTATTACTGAACTTCTGCTGTGTGATGATAAACATTTCTACAGTATCACACTTGTTATTCTCCTGTGGTAGTTCCCTGATATAAAGCACAAGAAAGTGAAAGAAATCCACTAACAAAGCGCATGAAAACACAAACACTGATTTCTCTTAATAAGCAGCATTCTGGTCCATGTACACAAAACGTGAACGTGCAATCTCTGAACACCTAAATTAAATATGCTTTCACTGGGAGCACAGCATGGCAAGAAATAATTGGTGCTAAATTCTCTCCAAATGACACAGAGAGAGAGTGTGTGTGTGTGAAAGAGAGAGAGAGAGAGAGAGAGAGAGAGAGAGAGAGCTCTAGGGAAGTATAGTGTTCACTCCACACAGAAACCGGACTTCCTTCTATTTTTCCAGTTCTTCACGTAGACTTCCTGCAGACTGGGACAGAAGGAGTCTGATCTTAACCAATGAATATGAACACATACAGCAGAGTAAAAATTCATCAAAACAACAGAGATCTCCTCTGCTATAAGTGGATGAAATATAGAGCATATAGAGCAGTAGAGACAGGAATGGGAGGAGGTTGCGAGCCTGGCATGATGTCATCTTCTAAAATTAACCCAGCAGCATGAACAGCAGCCGCAGAGAAGACACTCCTTTCAAACATGTCCAGATAAAACTCTCTCTCTCTCTCTTACGCAGATAAAGCAACACAAAGAGAAAACAAATCACCACAATCTGGAAGAACCGGCAGGAGGACCAGTGAACCTCTCTCAGAACCGGCCTACGTTCCTACTGACTCCAGAATCAAACAATGTTACTAATATAGATCAGCTGCCCACAAACACATACGACATTCATCCGTCTTTTATTTACAGCTTTATTTAAAGCTTTCATATCACTGCTATTTAAATATTCTATTTAAATATCTTATGGATATTGTAGTGTTCATTCTTGGCAGGAGGAGCTATTGACGTAAGCAGATGCTTGTTGTCTTTAAGGTCGTACGCACTTCAGTCATTTTGGCTTCTGGTCTGACTGGACACCCGTTAACCTCTAGACACCTGACATGGCAACATAATCCTTCTACATGTAAATTAAAACTACTGCAATCAATTCACCCCAGGTGTCCTCTGTCCATTACATCACATCAGTCTTATCCCACCCTCCAACCAGTGATGTAGGGGGCTACAGTTTTTAAGACCAAAGTTTACAGGGCCAGGAGGATGTAAACCTTTGAAAATTATATATTGTTTTATAATTGTTATCATTTTGTCTTCTGGGAAACATGTATATGTTGTGTGGCTTCTGAAGGGAAATTTTACTAGGGATGCACCAATACCACTTTTTTGGAATACGAGTACGAGTACTTGCATTTCAGTACTTGCCGATACCGATACCAAGTACTTAATAAAAAAAACATGATTTATATTTACAGGTAACAGCTTTAGTCATATAATTTAACAAAAAAAACAAAGGACTAGTTTTCCAGTTTGTTGTAAACTCTGCCTCTTTGGACAACACAAGAGGCATTAACCCCTTACACGCCGCTCAAACATAGACATTTCTCAGACCGTGGTATCGATTCCAGGTATCGGGGGACTTTTAACGAGTACGAGTCTTTTTGAAAATGTGGTATCGAGGCCGATACCCGATACCAGTATCGGTATCGGTGCATCCCTACATTTTACTACATAAAAATATTTTTTTTTTTCAATTTACACCCTGTGACCATCCAGGTGAACATGATTTCACCAAGTAAGATGTGATCAACACCATTGTTGGTCCTTGATCAACATTTTCATTAACCAATCAGATTGCAGGATTAGTGTGTATGTTAGATTTAGGTTTAGGATTGGGTTAGGGGCTTTTAAGAAATACTCCTCAAACTATTATTTCACACCAATTTGAGGGTTCAAAAATGGTTAGGGTTTGAGTTAAGGGTAAGTTGGGGTATCTTTGATTGAAACGTTGATCCAGGACCAACAAAAAATGTTGATCCAGGATCACAACTTTCTTGGTGAAATCACGGCGACCTTACATTCACCTGACTTTTATGATGTTGTCTTCTTTAGCATCAGTGAGTGTGTTTATATGCAGTCTTACGTCGATTATGCTTAATAAACTGATAACGTGTGTGGTCATGTAAACGCGTAAAATGGTTTTCTTTTTTTGGGGGGAAAGGCCATTAACAGCGTAAGCAAAAATAATGGGCACAAGTAGTTTTTTGCTCATTTCCCCAATGTGGGGTTGCATGTAAACACCTTAACCTTTGCTTTCTTGCAGTTTTGTTCATGTACACATGTCTCAGTGTGTGAAAGATAAACATCACACGCGGTAGTAAGCGCAAAGTTCAAGTCTCCGCTCGACCCAAGCAGTTGGCAGAAAAACTGTGAAAATAAAAGCTCATGTTATATTTATGTTATGCTTTATTCACTTTGCCATTTTTGCAATACAAAATCTGAAAATCTGTCATGTTTCGTGAACTTGCCAATTTTTGTAATCTTAAATCTAGAAAGTTCAATAAAAAAATTAAACAAACAAATATTTCCGTCTTATGTCACATGGACATTCCGACAGCCTGGTTGTAGCAGGTTTGAGTTTATCTAAAAGCTTTAACTATCTACTGAACAGTGATTGAGGCACGAGATGTTAAAGAAACACATGGAGTCTGACACAAATGACAACAGTATGAACAGTATAAACAAAACATGCATGCTCTGAATCAGTGAAGGAGGAACATCAGCGGCTTAGACGTCTTGCAGACTGACAGGAAACACAAAACCACAAAACTGCATTTTGATCTTGTTTACGTCCGGTGTTTCTACATTCCACGCTTTACATACAAGCAGAGACTTCAATATCTTACAATACACAAAAGTTTTAACCCCCAGACACAAAGATTCAAATGACAGATTTTAAAAGCTTGACACTGGGTTCATGCTTACATGGATACCAAAGTGAAGAAAACTTGGCAATTACATGCACAGTGACGGCAGATTACTCGTAACTGTATCTGTAGAAATGTGACTCTCTCTTAACCTTCATATCAGATACCATTAGCTGGTAAATACCACAGAGTGTATACCACAAACAAACATTACGAATACAAATTGACCAAAACATACATTTTTGTGACATATGACTTCCTCATAGACTATGAACAGAAATTGCACTACTTTCTTTGAATTTTCGAATCAAAATGTTCACAATCCTGTCAGAATTATTGGAATTAAGTTGAAGACATGAACAAACACATATATTGTACAAATGTCATCTCTAGTGCTCAGCCGGTCACAACGTGTGTTATCTGCCAGTTGTGTTAAACTGCACATTCTCTTAATCAACAATTGTGTTTACAAAGCTCAATGTGGGTAGTATAGCATTTTACAGCAGATCTAGCTCAGGGGTTTTTCAAACTTTATGATGCCAAAAAGCCCCAGATTTGATTAACATCTTGTAAGGGACCACATACCTAATATATTTACAATTTATATATAAACATCAAATAATGCTGGATGTAAAAACCTGCACTCTAAATATGTTTCACAGCAGCTTTAGAACATCCAAACGCTGCTTTGTAAATGTTGAAAATGTTTATCATTGTCCTATCTGGTAACAGCACCCATGACCAGGGGCAAACGAAATCCGTGCCCGCAGATTTCCATGGAGAGCTCTGCGGAATTCCGCGGATTTAATGCTTGTGATTGACAAGCACAGATACCCCGTGCTTGAGCGTGTTTGTGACCAGTAACCGTCATTGACAACAAGCACACATACATAGCCTCACGCGTTTGTGAGCGGCATTGACAAGCAACGTTACATAAACCCTGCGCGTGCTGTTTGCTGTGATTGTTTTTAATGATAGAGAGCACGAAACGTTTGATATTTGAGATGAAATAAAACTTACAGCTGAGTTAAGCAGATCTTACTTGTCTCTGTCGTCTATGTGACGCGACAGTCAGCACTCCGCAGCACATCATCATTTCAAATTCGTTTACAAGACGAATGCTCTTAATATGTTTAATTTAAAGTTTACATTGCGTTGTAAAAATGATGAAATTAACTTCATACGTGCTTAATTCGTAATGAGAACGTATTAATACAAGCTTTTTATTCTGCTATAATATATAACACTATAAACAATAATATATGTCATTTTATATACAAACTATAATACTATCTTGACATGCACATTATCTGGTTCATGTTGGTCCAGTTTAATTCAGAGGACTCATTGGTTTGGTGTATTCATTTTCATTGTAAGCCTTTAAAAAGTAATTATTTTAGATGCAATTTTGTAATATTTATAACTTAAATTCTCTTATATCTTCTAAAAACATTTAAAATCATTCAGCGGAATTCTGCAGATTTTCCAAAAAAAATCAGAGAAAATGCAAAAAAGTCAGCAGATTTCATCTAGGCCTGCCCATGACAAATGATTTAAAGCATCACTCATCCCAAAGCACAACATTTAACACTTTGAATTTGTTCAAATCAGTTTTGGTACAGAGATGAGAGGCTCTGCCTTTACCCACTTCAGCCAAACTAAACATCCAGGATAGAAGACAAATACTACTTTCCAAGAATCAGCGCTGTGTACACACATTACAAGTTTGAAACAGCCTCTGTGTCCAAGACACAACTAGGGCCTCGTACACGCTGCATTTAAATTCGGTTGTCACTTCACCTTTAAGTGCTTAATCCGGTTCTGTACACACACACACACTACAATCATTTACGGGAGTCACAACTGCATTCTACAAGCGAATTAACTCCCGCAAAATGCAGGTAGTAACAACTGCATTTAAACTCTGAATAGTGTACACATAACTGAACTGAACAATTATCTCTGTGTCAATCATCACATTTTTGGTAATGAGTCTTGTTCTGTACAGACATTGAATGATCTTTTACGGGATTCCCCCTTAAATTTAAATGCGTTGTCACCCCTGAAAGTTTCCAGTGTGTAAGAGACGTAAATATCTACACTGAATAACACATTAAGTGACTGGAGAGAATACCCAGTGTGGTCAGGCAACCCCAGGTTGACTGCTTACACTAGATCTGCTCAATCTGACACCATTATTAAATTTACATCACGATTACCGATTTACTTAATAAATGTTGACAACAATGACGCCTGAGGGTCAACAGAGGCAACATGTAGATGAAAACAAACTTTAAGGCATAAATTGATACAGATGTGTTTATCTGTCTTATGATCTAATCTTCACAACCCACATTTTGCTGGACTTTTCTATGAATCAGAAATCCTCCATGCGGACCGCTGTTTGTGTAGCACACGAAGCTGATGCCAAAGCAGAGTATTTAAAGTGAAGGATGCTCAACGGTCTACATCTATCCATCAACATCACTTGAGTCAAATATGACATCTGTCATCCTGACCGAGGTCCACAGACTTGCACTTTACCCTGTGTGCATCCGCACCAACGTTGTCCTTACTATACAAGTACAAAATTATCTACATCAACAATAAAAAAAAGTTTAAAACTTAATTTCCTCTTCTTACCTGCTCTTCTGCATAATCCTACAGGACCACAGGCAGAGAGAGAGATAGAGAGAAAACAAAGAGATATGTAAGAACATTATCTCAACCTATTATTTTAGTCACTGTATATTTCATTGAGCGGGACGGGGTCATGTAACAATGTCTAATACACTACTATTAGGAGATAAAGTTGTTCCAGTAGTGAGGCATGTGTTCATGAGATTACTCTGAAGTATAACTGAAAGTCAAGATGCTATCAGTAAGAGGAACTGCCCTCTGAAACAAAATGAGTCAACTGAAAAAGTCTCATGGTAAACTCCATCATGTTTAACATATTTCAATAAACAGTCCCACAAACCTGACAAACAACATTAAAACTCAACAAAACAAACAGCATTACATTGTCAGTTGTTTATGACGTCAAGCAAATGTTTGTATAGCTCCATGTGTTTATCGGAGACAATAGAGACGTTTAACCATAAACAAAACCCATCTGGTTTAGAAGAGTTGGAAGAAATCGTATCTTTAATTGAAAAGAGTTCTTACCGTCTGTGAATGATCCTGATTTGAGTCTGTTATCAGCTGTCGTTCTCCTCGAGGATTGACCTTACGAAAGCGCCGTCGTGAGTGTCGCTCAGATCCATCTCTCTGTTGGGCAGCGTCCTCGCTGTCGCTGGTGTTCTCCACCTGTAAAGAACCAACGTCAGATATCTCAGCATCCTGGTTGAACATCCAGTTCTTCCAAATCACAGAGAGCCTGTGGAGGCGTAGGAGACTCATTCGGACCACATTTACACGCTTTAAAACAAAGGAAAGTTAGCGCGGGTAGCACTGGCACTAAGAGAAAGAGGCGTTCGTGTTGACAGATGGAGGCAGCTAGTGTAACACAGCACAGCTACAGGCAGGCCACAATTTCCTGTAGGAAGCCGTAAATACACAAATATCCTCTCTGAGCAGAGAGAACAAGATTTCGGCTTTGCGCTCGCTACTTTCTCTCGTTGGCCATTTAAACCGTAAATAAAGTGAATTATTCTTGAATTAATACTGATTATTATAGAATTATTTTTAAAGATGTATAGGTATTTTCAATCTGAGGGCGTGTCTTCGGCGACATCAAGACTTTCTTTGATATTCGTTTCTTCATCTGATCTGACTGAGGAGTGTGTATAACCCCAGGTCTGAACCCATCACGACGATATTGGTAGACCCCACAGACAAGCTCCTGATACGGCTGTTAACCTTTAAAAATTATTCAACCTTATCAGAGACATGAGCTGCTTTCACACATATAGTCTTTACTGGTAAATCATCATTAAGAGATTGTGTGACCTTTTAAAAATACTGGTAAATTAGTCCAGACAATTTACCAGTAAGAGAAACTGTAAGAATAACTTTTTGGTACAAGAGAGACAGAGCGCAGTTATGCAAATTTGAAAAACACGCCCACCGGGGGGGAAAACAATTCATCCGTCTCCATTGACTTTGTATTGCGAGAGGCTGCCTCCTTGTCATTTCTGGCTTATAACAAAAAAACGAATAATGCCTAAAAGCTGCTGTGTGACAATATGTACAGCTAACAAGCCAAAGAACCCAGAAATAAGTTTTTATAAGCTGTCGAGCAGTAAAACCCAACCTTTAAGGAGAAAAAAGTGGATCGCCGACTACATTTCCCCCTAGTGGACGCAGTTCTACTAATAGGAGTACTATGAAAAGTTGCCTTTTTTCCACTTTTGTGTCTTTAAACGCTCGTTTTTTGAGGTCGACAGCTTATAAAAACTTATTTCTGGGTTCTTTGGCTTGTTAGCTGTACATATTGTCACACAATAGCTTTTAGGCATTATTCGGTTTTTTGTTATAATCCAGAAATGACAAGGAGGCAGCCTCTCGCAATACAAAATCAATGGAGACGGTTGGATTGTTTTCCCCCCCGGTGGGCGTGTTTTTCAGGTTATGACGCGCTGCGCTCTGTCTCTATGTTACATGTAAATAGAGAATATATCAGCTGTGAGCATGTGTTAAAACTCCACTCTCCTGTTGGAGTCAAACACACGTAAAGTTATCAACTATCAGGCAATCAATCACGAAAATGATGATCGGTTGGTTATGCCGGCATTTTGTGGTGTGAAGGGTTAGCTTTACAAGCGCTTGTGGTCTATAATAAAGCGTCTCGTTCCCTTCTCAGGGAACAACAGTTACATATACGTAACCTGAGATGTTTTCATTTGTCAAACACAACTATGCAAAAAAGCATTTTGGTATGAATCAACATTCCCATACAGAAGATATAAGCATTTAAAGCGAACAGTTAAGCACGTGTGTCTACATTTTTTTTTATATTATCCTGCACTACACAGGGAATAATATGGATATTTTTCCAAGAAACGTTTTGCATAAAATAGATTCACGCATCTTCAATGACATGTATGTATATTTTGGTGCAGTGCCTTCACAAGTTCAATGGGTTATCATTTTCATCATGGCGTGTACGCCCCGCCCCTATGCATGCAACGCCCGTGAGTACTTGAGTACTCGTTTCTCAGATCTATGTTGTACTTGAAATGAAAAACTCCCTGACGTTGTTCAACAACTCAAACCCACTGCCAACTCTAAGCAGCTTTTCCGATGTGCCTGAGGAATTACATCTGAAAAACAATGAATGCAGGACAAACACTAGAGCTACTGAAAACTGATTTACAAGACAGCTCTCCAGGTCCCAGCACAAGAAGAGCAGTGGAAAAGGAGTTATAGTGAAGGTATATTAAATCTTTGGAAAGGAGGGTGAAGAGATCGAGTAAAGAGCTGTCATGTCCACGCGGAGCAGTCGTTCATCACGCCAGTAATATGACACACACACATTCACAACCATCCAGACAGATGACAGAGAAAGTGTGTATGTGAGAAAGACCTTACAGGAAAAACAAGCATATGTCACTGTACTCTCAGATACACTTGATTGATTATGATATCAGGGATGTGCCAATGTAAATACATCGACTGGTCAATGGTTTGTCTAAAAAACTAGTCCACTGGTCAGTTTTAAGAAAGCAACCAGAAGAAAGTCCACATTGGGGAGGGGGGTATTTCTGGTCAATCTTACCACAGACTCATCCATGTATCATCCTGTGGGGTTATCTGATATATACAGAACGGTATGAGGTCACATTTTGCCCCGCTCATATCCTGCCGTACGTCACATGATGCCTAATTCGATTACACAGTAGGTTTATATTGTGGGATAAGCACTCATATCTGTCGGATCTTTGAGAGTTTGTGTAATAAAATAAGGATGATACTGAGCTGCACCATCATCTCCAGGCATCTAAAAGGCAAGATACGCTCATACCAGAACAACAAAACCCATCAGAACGCACAAATTAAGAGCTAGGAGAAAAACAAACTGAAACTAAAGTGGAAATAAAAGTAAGCTAAATATGCTAATAATAATTAGCATAAATATTTGTTTAGTGAGATTAGTTTAGATTGGAGCTTATGTCTGACTGATTTTATTAACTCTTTCCCCGCCATTGACG
Source organism: Paramisgurnus dabryanus (assembly GCF_030506205.2). Lineage (NCBI taxonomy): Eukaryota > Metazoa > Chordata > Actinopteri > Cypriniformes > Cobitidae > Paramisgurnus > Paramisgurnus dabryanus. Next base: position 31,404,105 of record NC_133354.1, read on the forward strand.
AGATATCTCGTCAATTAAGAGAAAACGCTTCCCCGCCAATGACGAGATTTTCCGTCTTTCCGCAATACCGCTATTATCCACCAGGTGGCGCCCTTCCGCAACTTTTTAAAACCGGAAGTATTGCCCTATGGCAAGCTGCTGCATGTCCGTGTCTGTTTTGAAGATGGCTCTGAATGGGATCTCTATGAAAAGTCCGTCATAAAAATGGAATTATCTCTACTTTTTGCTCAAAATATGGTGTTTTTGCAAAAACCTACCCATATTCAAAAGCTGATTGCAAAAGAACCACTAAAGGTAGGATGAAACGGTTTTTTTTGTTTGAAAGCAGAGGGTCTGTTCTTTCATTTGGTATATTGTATGTTTATATATTTAAAGAAGAACATTTTCTGGAAGGCATTAAACTTTGGTGAAAATCATGAAAAACGCTGGCTGGCAACTTTTTTTTAAAATGCTGGCGGTGAAAGAGTTAATTCCGGGTTGTTTATGCAGTGAATTACTTTTTCAGTCAGTTGTTTTAAAAGGTTAAACATACTGTTGAAAAGGTAATGTGAAAGTACACTGAACTTTCATGTCCATGTGGGATACATCTTATATAATGCTTCATTTCCTGCACACTGTCATATAAGACGATAGACATTATAACCCATATTCTTCAGAAAATAAAAAATAGAACCTCTGTACTTACTGCAACCTTAAAATGATCTTAAAGTTAACATGAAACAGTGTTCACAACTAACTTTACCTCCATTATACATTGTGCCATTTTAAAAAGATCTGATCATAAACCTCACGAACTAAATGGTTCATGCACAACATTTTTGTAAAAAATATATAATTCATTCTGTGAAAACCCAGTTGAAGTCATTTTTGTGTAATTCTACATAAACTCATCCTAAAGAATATTCTGTAAAAATATATTAAATATTGTCAAAGATTTTAATCAATGAGTAAAATCTAACTTTGACTTTAGTGTAGAGCCCTTTTCACCCAGAGATTACAGAAAATACACAGAAAATGCTTCCGGGATTTGTCCGGAATCGTTTGATTTGTGGTTCATTCAGACTGCCAATGATTTTCCCGGAATCTGTTCATGCATCACGCATAACGCAAATATCTCGTAAAGATATGTAAAGTATTTAAAGTCCTGCACTTGGTAGGTTTTTTCACGCATCTAAAGTTTTGCTAATTATCTAAGATTTCTCTCTTGATAAACCATGCACGTGGATTTTTGTTTATGACAAGATCATAAGGAGCGCGTGATGAGCAGTTCTGTCATGCTGGTGAATGATCTCAGCTTCAGGGCGGATAGTGACAAGCTCTCTGATCTCTGCTTCACTCCAGTTTTTCTCATAATGAATGTTCATCTGCGTTTAAATCCCTGTGTCAAAGAGCTAAACCATAACTTGAAACGATGATATGTTTCCTCACTACGGCAGGCCCCTAATGGCTTTGTTTCTGCCTCTTGTTCACACAGAATTCTTTCTGTGAATGTTACGGCAATGTTACCACATCCTCTTTACAAGGGCGACCCCAGAACATTTACAGGATGTGTTTGTGTTAGCACAGAATTTTACAGAATTTTTCAGCACAAGACCAAAGTGCTGATTAGAGGTCTTCTCGGGTCCAAAGAAATGTACCCGACCCGAAATGACCCGAATCACTTCATACCCGAACCCGACGTGCATAAATAAAAAAAATTTAAGGAAAGACCCGATCCGAGACAAACCCGAGAAAATTAGACCCGAGTCCGACCCGAACTAGTGAACTTTTTTTTTAACCCGACTGGACCCGAATGTAAACGGCACTGACGTGTGTGCATACTGCAGACCCACGCGCAGCAGTCAGACAGAAAGAAACTCCGGTGGCCTCGCAACCAATTTGGTGAGCTGCTCCATTCCTTTTACTTTGTTATCTGACGACGACACCAACGTAACCGCTAAAATGTACATTTATAATTGACGGACATGTTTGTCTCAACGAAAATGAACCTTCCGACAACCACACAATGTCGCAAGCGCTCTTGGCAAACAGATGAGAGGTTTGAAAAGGACATTGACGCACACAGGCGAGAGAGTTCGGGTCTTCTCGGGTCCGTTCAGAAAAAACACATTCACTTTTAAATGACCCGAGACCCGATGCCGCTATTATTGTACCCGACCCGTGTCCGAGGCACATGTGAAACTTTTAGACCCGAACCCGATCGGGTCTCGGGTCGGACCTCGGGTTTTCAGATCTAAGTGGACCCGTGAAGACCTCTAGTGCTGAGTAAAAGTTTAGATGCCATAGACAGAGTCAAACATAATTGCAACTTTTTAGCTGTTAAGTTAGCACTTTGTGAGGATTATTTCAAGATCTGTAAAATCTAAGCAACATGTAAGAGACTTGTTTGAATCAGGGTCATCTGATGAACTGTAGGTATCACATTCTGTTTACAGTACACTATCTTATCAGCAAAAACCCAAATGAATTTTTGGTACATATAGAGAGATTCTTTAGCTATTATGCTGTGGCCCGTGTCTATATTGTACACATCATATATTTTAGTTTTAGGGTAGTACCCTGTGTCATGTATTAGCTCAACACTTTGTGTGAAAATAACTATTTATCAGTATGAGACAAAACAGAATATCATTTACATTTAACAATTACATTTATGCACGTGATAGATGCATTCATCCAAAACGACTTGCAGTGCATTCAAGGTTAAAATTATTTTTCGTGAGTACCGTATGTGCATTCCCTGGGAATAGAACTCTTGAACTTTTGTGCCCAACACGCAATTATCTACCAATTAAGCGATCAGCCCAGAAATGAGTCCAGTAAAGCTATTTATTATATGTTTAAGAATAGCTACAATAAAAACATGCTGGAATGACATGAATAGGTGACAAAGATGACTGTGTGTCAGTCAGCAAAAGTCAAAAATACCTGATAACTGGTCTGAGTTATCTGAAAGATTTGTGATTTAAGCGGCGGGGTCAATATTTTACTTACCACAATCATTTCTGACGGCTCTAGAGTGATGCATTCACAGCCTCGTCTTCCTCCACGCTGTCTTCCAAAACTGCACAGAAACAAAATGAAATCACATCCTTTAAAACTCAATGTGGTTACAACAGACTGAACAAACAGCAACAGTAAGACTCTACAAAGATACAGATTTGAGCAATTTACAAGGCTGTTGTTTTATTTATGTACTACAGTTATACCATAGCATCCAGAAAAATCATTAGGTATGATTTCAAACAACTAGACGATTACGAAGCCAATGCAGACATTATAATGTTTCTACCCCTGATATACCTGTACTATATTTTATAGCAGAAATATTACATAAAACCTAAGACATACTAAAATTCATAACACACAACTGAAGAAGAAATAATATTGTCAAATAATATAACACGCTCATATAGAGAGCAATAACAGGTGTCTGCCTCAGAGCCCTCATTCTGTCATTTAGGATTACACGCAAAACATTTTGCATTAACTGTGAATGAGTCAAGGTAATGCCAATTTACCTATGCACCAGTTTCACAATGCATCAGAGGTATAGTCTTCTGACTCAATACGGGGCAAAAAATTGCTTTTTGTCCTATTGCTGGACCATAGATGCCCTTTTATACCCCGAAAAGGTCACACAAGCAAAACACCTTTTCTGTCTGTCATCAGGACAAACATATAAAATAAACCTTGAACCCATTCATGTGTGTTTTTGTGAGGTATGGTGGAAATTGAGTCATTTGTGAATATGCGGCAAGCAAACAAAGTGTTGCATTATTTTATCACTGTATGTTCAAAAAAGTTTAGTATTATGTAGTCTTGAAAAAAAAATTTATACCCTAGTGTTGCCTTCTTTGATCTAAACCAAAATCCATTTCTGCCTCTTCCCAAACTTCATAAAGATGCAAAAAGATCATTTAATACCTACACGCGACTTGTGCCATATATTTAAACTTTCCTAAGGGCATGCAAGTGGATTTGGGGGAAAAAACTGTAATACATCAGTTAATGAAAGTCTTGACCCATGTCTCTCTTTACACATGCAGGTCTGCATGCATCATTTACTAAGTTTCAAACGTTAACTTTCAAATAATGTGTAACCAACAGTGATATCCACATAGCAAGAACAGTGAAGGGATTGTTTGTGTAAGACCTTGTATAGAGGAAAAGAAGAAATCAAGAATTTTGTCAAATAATATACGACATTTTACGTCACATGGAGTTAGTTTAGGAAGTCTTTGCATCCTTGCAATAGAGACAGAGCGCAGCGCGTCATAACCTGAAAACCACGCCCACCGGGGGGAAAACAATCCAACCGTCTCCATTGATTTTGTATTGCGAGAGGCTGCCTCCTTGTCATTTCTGGCTTATAACAAAAAACCGAATAATGCCTAAAAGCTATTGTGTGACAATATGTACAGCTAACAAGCCAAAGAACCCAGAAATAAGTTTTTATAAGCTGTCGACCTCAAAAAACGAGCGTTCAAAGACACAAAAGTGGAAAAAAGGCAACTTTTCATAGTAATACTATTAGTAGAACTGCGTCCACTAGGGGGAAACGTAGTCGGCGATCCACTTTATTCTCCTTAAAAGCTGGGTTTTACGGCCCGACAGCTTATAAAAACTTATTTCTGGGTTCTTTGGCTTGTTAGCTGTACATATTGTCACACAGCAGCTTTTAGGCATTATTCGGTTTTTTGTTATAAGCCAGAAATGACAAGGAGGCAGCCTCTCGCAATACAAAGTCAATGGAGACGGTTGGATTGTTTTCCCCCCCGGTGGGCGTGTTTTTCAAATTTGCATAACTGCGCTCTGTCTTTTTGCTCTGAACATTAACATAACATTAACACATGTAAACTAAACTGCTATACATGACCGGTTCCTACTCTACTGTACTGTTGCTTAGGGAGGTAACATGAGCTCCACTGTCTGTCCCACCAATAACTTCCAATGTCACCACCCTGTGTATTTGTAATACAGGTAAAAAAAAAAACTTAAAATCTTGATTTTGTCCAGATCTTTTTTGGAATTGACTGCTATGGTTGTTCTTTTTTAATTAAAAAAAACCCCACATGCTTGAAGAAGAGAGGTGGGGAAAAAATGATTATAGAGAAACTAGATTTGGTAACAGGAAACACACATATTAAGCACGCCCCAGAGCCATACTACGGATACGTGGTGTAGTGCATGGATGGACGGACTGATGAACGAGAAAAAAGAGTGAAAATATCAGGCAGCGCTGCAAGAACTCAAAACCTTAACATTATTGAGTTTTGCACTGACATTACAGAGGTTTGGCTGTTCTCAGTAAAAATCTGCACCTCCCTCAGGTTGGTTTGTGCCGTGGTTCATCAACATATCTATAATAAATGTTTTGGTTAGGTAAACCAGAAGCACCAAAGCTCCGCTAAGCAGTGCGTGTGACTGTAGATACAGATTGCCTGCTGTGTCTTATGTTCTTCACAGTAGAGTAGAGAGCTGTTAAAGTCACTTTACTGTATGTCAATCAATTTATGAGACTGCACATGACAAACCGTGGCTGCACACTGCCACCATGGTCAAAATGCAGGCAAAGTCTTGCATGCTACTGTATGACAATACATTACACTTAACTCTTTCCCCGCCAGCGTTTTTTTGTTTTTTAAAGTTGCCATCCAGCGGCAGCATTTTTTATGATTTTCCAGAAAATTATTTCTTTGAAAAAAATCAAATGAAAGAACAGACCCTCTGCTTTTAAAGAGCACCAATAATGTTGCTAAAACAATGATATTTTGTCTGTTTGGTGTAATACAATGTGTTTGTGTGGTTTATGGTTAAAAACAATACATTATTTTAATGTACCGTACATTATTGTTGCTCCTCTACGCCCTGCTTGCCTGAAACTAGGGATGCACCGATACCACTTTTTTGGAATACGAGTACGAGTACTTGCATTTCAGTACTTGCCGATACCGATACCGAGTACTTAATAAAAAACATGATTTAAATTTACAGGTAACAGCTTTAGTCATATAATTTAACAAAAAAACAAGGCACTAGTTTTCCAGTTTGTTGTAAACTCTGCCTCTTTGGACAACACAAGAGGCATTAACCCCTCACACGCCGCTCAAACATAGACATTTCTCAGACCGTGGTATCGATCCCTGGTATCGGGGGACTTTTAACGAGTACGAGTACTTTAGAAAATGTGGTATCGAGGCCGATACCCGATACCAGTATCGGTGCATCCCTACCTGAAACGCACTGATTTTGTACAAAGCTCATCAATCTCAAAAGCGCTGTGTTCTGATTGGCCAGCTTATACGAATGTTGTGATTGGCCTAAATACCTCTGACGTCAGCTGGAAATGTGACGCTCCTTTCCATATTTTGAAGTTTAGCTCCCAATGCAATACAGACAGGAGTTTATATTATCTTCACTACCTCATAAATACGAGCTAAATCTGCGGCTTGAGTAGTCTTATCTTCTTTTGTTCTTTTTTATCACCATTCAAATATGGCTAGGTTTCTTCAAAAATACAAAATTTTGAGCAGAATGCTGAGATTTTTGTAAAGGACTTTTGTTAAAGAAGAGATTCAGAACTTTGATCAAAACATACACAGAGTTTTTACTGTTTTTGGATCAGTAGGTGCTTCCGTGTTTTATAAGTTGGGTAATAGCGGAAATATGATTGCCGTAAAAACTCGTCATTGGCAAAGAAACATTTTCTCTTAATTGTGGAGATAATTCCTCAATGGCAGGGAAAGAGTTAACCAGTCTGGCAGCGAGATTATGCACAAGCACAGGTAATACACAAAAAATATTTAAACAGTCACTATACACAGAGCTAATTCAGACATATACTGTACAACAAAACTAGCAGATGCATTACATGTTTTCATTGTCAACATCATGCAGTCCTTCCACCATACATGATGCGGTGTAAAACTCTTGCACAGCATCTCTTTATAGATTTACTTTAGCAGAAGTTATACCCAAGATCTACGATGAAACTCATATCAAAACAAAGAACAAACTGACAAATGCACAATGTGAAGCTCTGAACCTGACATGGCAACTGGAAGTTACTTAAAGTGACAGCAGATTTCATTTTGGATTGTAAAATGGAAAGCTCTGTTACAAACATCCCTAAAACATAAAGCAGTTTAAATCTATCTGCTTATCTGGTGAAAAATAGAGTTAGAAATGCACTTAATTCATGGGAAAGCTCGGAATAAATAAGAATGTTTTTTTCTGAACATCGCCAGCAACAAATCATAACGAAACCATAGCAAAATAAAATGTGAAAGATCTTCTTTAGAATATAACAAATAATAATAACTCCTCGCACCTATAGTGTATAATAAAATCACTGATTCATCAGGTTGGCCGTATGTTGATCAGCACATTAAGTCGAGCTGGAGAAGTGAGACTTTCAGAAGAGCTGAGCTGAAATTTCTCTTCCTTATCCTGATGACAAAAGCCCGTTTTCATGACAACACCGAGTGCTGACACAAACCACACAAACCATCATCGATGTTTGACTCGATGTCCTATTGAGCAGCACAGATAAACACACACGACACCACAACACAACGTAACATACAGCCCACTGCACATCTGTACCCATGTTTGACATCACTTCATATTCAACTTATCTGCATTAGGAAGAAAAGTTTTCTTGTGTAATTTCAGATGACCACAGCATAGTAAGACAAGACAAAGAAAATAAAAACAAAAAGAAAACCGCAGGTAAAATAAATTAAATGAACAGATCAACATTGAGAGAGGTCTGGATTACTTACGCATTAGTTGAACAGGGATTTCTCTGTCTTCCTTTAGGAATAGCAGTGACTATATATTAACTCAGATGAGAGTTGGTTGTCCATGACAGCGGCTCTACTGGTGTTATATTATAAATCAGTTACTAACACAGCTCAATGAAACTTTCTTTACAACCTGAGAGAATGAAAAGAATGCAGCCAAACCAGACACCGGGAATTTCAAAGCATCCAAAATATTCCCACCTTTACAAGAAACACATTCTTCTGTTCTGAAGGAAAAAAAACACTTTTAGATTTCCAGAAAATTCAGAAAGTCTTTCTCAAGCACTGATAAACAGAACAGTGTTTAAACCCAAAAGTGTAAAGATTGATGAATGCAGCTGGCGATTCTTCTCTGCTAACAGGAGTAAGGGGTGAGGACTGTTTCCTGTCTGAATGCGTTCAAAAAACACATGGCCAAAAACTCCAACACCATGAGTTCCGCATTCCTCATTACCCACCGACCGCCACAGAGGTCAACACACACAGACACACAAACAGAGACACACACACACACACACACCACAAACACACATTTCCCTTTACACTGTCTGAACAAAATCAGAATGTTTATTCAGTGAATCAGTCTTTAAAACAACTTTTCCTTTTAGTATTAATATGTTAGGATATTTATAAACAGATACAGTCCAAATTAATGCTGACAAAAGGGTATGAAGAATTTAAAAGGGTATAAAAAGGGTATGAGAATTTAAAACTATGTCACGTGCGCTAAAAAAAAACTAAAATTTATATTCTCGTCAAATTTCCTGTCCAATTAAATGCTTTCTACACTACAAAACCTGTGAGTATTTTTTTTACTTTTTAAACCAACATTTTAAGTATTGAAAATTCATAAATTACAATTAATCCAAACTTAAATTAATTTTAATTTAATATTTAAGAACACTATACTTAAAACTACTGTTTACAATAAATACTGTTTACCATATTTTTGTATGCTGTAAACTACTTTTACCATTAAAGTCACTGAAAAAGAGACTGAGCTCAGCCTGATTTTTCACACAGTTATCATTTATATGATAAAGCGACACATATCCGACCTAAAGCCTAAGCACAAGCACTACACTTCTGAACAACGGTAACCACAAAACTTATGGTTAACACTTTTGAGTCTTTCTCTTTACTCTAAAACCACATAAAATATCACTTGCTCTCGTAATGAAGGCATATGCAAAGCATGCTGGGAACAATCGTGTTGATTTAATGTTAAACTGAAGTAAATTTGCAGTGCCAGAAGTTTGCAATTATTTGCAGTGTTTGTTAAAATGAGGCTGTGGTATTGAAATGACTCTGTTTGGAAGTTATAAAAATTTTTTTTGAGTTGGCTAAGTTCTTTGACTCATTTTATTTGAGTTTGTGGAACTCAAAATGGTGAAACAGTTAAACACACATAAAAGCTTTAAGTTTAATACTTTAACTTTTCCACAACTTTAAGTACAGTTCACCCATTTTAAAAGAAGTACATTGTACTGGGTTTACATTTTGATAACGTGTAGCTGCTGAAGTTTCCTGTCCCCTATGTTATCCGAACATGTATACAAGTCATTGTTATCATTGTTTTTATTCTGTAATAACAGTTTCATAGTACATAGTAATACTAGACTGTGCGATAAACAATACGCTATTGGCTATTTTAAAAAGGAGGAGGGTCTTCTCGATAGTTCCACTCTGACTTCCTGTTTCAGTTGAAATTACGTCACCACATCAAATAATGCAGCACTTCAGTGGGCATTTAAGAGGAGGCTAATAAGAGACATTTTTACAGCAAGATTTGGTTGCATTGTCATTCATTGTAGAAGGCATTGGATTTATTACTTTAAAATGTGCAGAGTTTAAAAACTAAACACAATTAATGTCCAAAGCTTTTATCCAAACCAACTTACAGTGCATTTTAGCTGTACTTTTTTATCAATATGTGTATTCACTGGAGATCAAACCCATGACATTTGCACTGCTAACACAATGCTAAGTACAGGAACAAGGTAAAGCTTAAATATGTTTTCATCTAGATATGCTTGTCTACCTCACGGTTGGCGGCTAAATGTTTAATGACCATTTGACCATCCTGAAGAAATGCCAGTGACACGAGACTCATGCATGTTTACAGATGAGGAAATGAAACAAGTCTGAAACACTTCAATGCATCTGCAGTCAATAAAGACACGCAAAGCCCATTACTGCCTGCGGTTAACATAGCAGACACACTGTGTGATGCAACTCCACTTTAATGATATCATCAAGTCAAAAAAGAATTTTATTTATTATCAAAAAGTAAGTTTTTTTTAGGCTTCGAGTATGGTAACCTTATTGTGTTTCAAAAATATGACAGCATATTTAGCTCATGATATATATCCGGTTTCTGCCCAAATACGCAGGAGTCTTGTGTTGCAGTTTCATGTGCTGAAAGTCTTGTGTGATACTTAAAACACAAGTCAAACAAAGTGAAGACTGCATCTATGTGCTGTTGGCTTTGTGAGGTGGTACATACCAGCATCTTGCCAGGTACATGTGTTCCTTCACAAACACAGAGCCCGTCAGCAGGATGTACCAGCACGTGGAGATGGTGTCCGCACTAGAAAAGAGACATAGGAGATGACTTTATCATCATTTATACATCATCGCTCACACACACACTCATATAAACTCAGTCTAAACCTTTTAAACCTTTAAGTTCTCAGCAGCATGATAACACTTTGCTTCAGCACAATGCTTCAGTGCTTTATTCTGCACCGCAGGGGCGATTCTATGTTTTTAATATTAGGAGCAGCTCAGCCGCCAATTAGGGTTAGTTAAAACAAATATTTTAAAAATTTGAATACTATGATTGGATTTTATACTAACCGTACCACTTTTTTAATGAACATAATAACACCAAACATGATTTGGTTTTTAAAGTATGCTTTCATGGAACTCGCTGAAAATAAACAAGGTGTGAAGACTTTATACAGTGGATGGGAAAGCGTCTTTTTATTTCTCCCACATTACGCAACTGATTTTATATTAATAAACCACACAGATGCAGATGTCATCTATCAGTTAATGGACACATATTTGTACAGTCGGGCATGTGATTGGCCAAGGACAAAAAAGGAAGGAAGGAACCCAACAACATTGACGCTCAAATAGTCTTAGATGTTAACATTTGCAAGGCTTCTAAACACATGCAGATGATAATCTTTCTACATGAATAGTTATTTCTGATTTATGCTTATTTGACAGATGATTTACGTGATTTAGACAAGTCATCTCACAGAGGTCAAAAAGTGGACAAAGCCAGAGAAAAATATATTCAGTGGAGAAAAGTGTTGCTTGTTTATATGAACTGAATCTAATAAAGTCATTGACTATTTTTCTGCATTATGACAGAAGAGTACTGCAATAGAAGTGAAATGACATGCTAAAGTTGGTTTCATGCAAATTATGACTTATCATTCATTTCTTTTAAAACATCTCTTAATTTTCTTCTGTTTTACCAAACATTAACTGCAGTTCAGCAAGGCTTACTATCTTTCATACAACCAATAAATGGGTAATGGAGAAATTGACTTACTTAAAGAGAATACGGTTGGCTTCATAATGCTGGTACCTCGCTGTCATACACATGGACCTATAAACAGAGAGAGAGAGAGAGAGAGAGAGAGAGAGAGAGAGAGAGAGAGATGTGATGAAGTATGTGAAGTATGAATAAGTGTGTTTTATCTGCTCTACATATCCTTATCCTGACAAGAGCTCAGATCCAATTTATCTTAATCCATTAACTCAAATGAGATTGACTTCAAACTCTGATGAAACACTATAACATCTCCAGACCAGACTTCATGCTGTGAATCAAACCTAACTGAAGAATCTCTCCCCCCCACCACACACACACACATGTTATGATGTTAAAGGTCCTGTTTTTCCTTTGATTTTGAAGCTTTGATTGTGTTTACAGTGCGCAATATAACAAGTTTTGTGTGTAAAAAAAAAAGAAAACGCAGTATTTTCCAAACAATTTATTAAGTATCTCTAAGCAGCAACATTACACACCTATGAAAGTTTGAAAAATGGGATCAGGAAAAACGGGACCTTTAATGTGTAATGTCTGTTCGTGTGACTCTCACCTGAGCTGATGTTCTCTGAGGTGAGACAGCACATCCATATGGTACAGGTGAGTGTAGATGGTGTTCAGATCCTGGATGAGAGGACACAAAAATCAGTACAGTCAAAGATTACCTGCTGTCATTCATTACCAATGTGTGTGTGCAGGTGGTGAATCTGTCAAGAACTATAGAGCCTAGAGCATATCAACTTTCCAACTTCAGATTTTTACTATATTTTGTATGAAAAACCAAGGCCTATTGTAGGACTATAATAATATTTTTTTACATTATTTATTAGATTAACGCTTCTCTGCAGCACTTTAAGTGCTTTAGATATGAAAGGGGGATTCTAAAGCCGAAAGTAAACTAGGGACGTCATTTTCGTCATCAGGAGGGTCCACGGCCGGCCGCACGGACCGTCCGTGTGCAACCCAAAATTTGAGACCACGCGGACAGTGCGCGTACAGTCCACGTACAACAGCGCATGCGCGTGAAAATATTTAGACAGGACATTCCACTACAAACAATTATACAAAGGAAATAGACAGCATTTGCGCACACACTATCGGTTTTCTTCTTTAACTTTTACTTCTTCCAAGAACAGAAAGCTGTGGAGCATTTTTGTTACCATAATGTTTGATTCCTGTTCTTTGTTGTCTTGTTGTTTGTTCTAAACTGTGTTAGCAATGGTGGATCAGTTACTTTTCTTCACCTATCCTAATGTTTTAATGTACTGTAAATGTCGCCAAATCAGTGCTGCCCTGACGGCCTGTTAGAGTACTAATTTGAATAAGAAATCATTTGTATTGCATATAGTGTCGAACGCGGCCATCCGCATGTAGCCACAGGGAGTATACTTGGAAAGCTGCGCGGACGCTGAAAAAAGGTATAACCCGGCCTAAACTCAACCACCACCAATGGCAGCCATATTGCACCAGAATGCCCACCACAAACCAGCTTATTACTGGAAAAGAGAACTTTATTTATGCTGGTTTGCATCATGATAAACTGGGAAAATGAAACATTTTGTTCCTCAAATTAGTCTCATGTTCTTTTTATGCAAAATATAACAGATGTTGAGAAAGATGATGGTCGTAACAGCCCAACATAGAGCACAATGTGAGAGTAAAACCTGACTGAATGGATCCTAAATAAATTTGTCGACATTTGAAGTTCATTTAAGTTGTCCTAAGATAAGAATAGGTTTTGTTTAAAATTTTAAGAAAACTTTTATGAAAGGTTTTGATCCAATACAAACGTTAACTAGTGTATATGAAGATCTAAGAGGTCTAACACTGACATTCACTTCATCACACATGAGGGCATCTTTGAAGACAGTAATTAAGGTTTGAAAGCTATATGCCATTTTAATTATATCACAGTTACTATTTATCTGACAGTTTAAATGTTTATGTTTATTCATACAAAAAATATAATAATAATAATAATAATATATAAATAAAGGAGTCTGTCGCAAAAGGTTCATCATATTTGAGGGTCCCTGCCTTCATGAAGTTTGAAAACCCTTGGCTGGAGGTACACTCAGTAGTTTCTGTTAAGATGTATGTACGGGTCACCCATAATTTATACATTTCACAACTGTAAAATATAATTAAGGGCACTTGGTAGTGTCATCGTAAAGTAAGTCTGCTGGGTATCTTAAACCAAGTCTACTATATGTTATAGTTTATTTACATTTAGACTGATGACCAGGACCACAGTGTATAATGAGAAATACTGTAAACGACAGTAGAAAAAAGTTATTTACAAAAGCACTTACAAAATTCAAGTAAATGTTCAAGTAATTCAAGTAAATGAAAATGTTGTGTCAATAAGTGCTGCACATTTAGAGACTATATTCTTAACAAAATAAATCATTTCATTGACATCGATCTATTAAAGTACAGTCTACATTAAACATCACAGAAACATGCAGCTCTACTGCCACCCTGTGACACAAACACATACACACACGCAAAACAGATGTGTGCGTCCACCGTCAAACCACTACACAACACTTGATGAACTCCATCACATGAACAGAGAGGACATTATGCCCTTCACAACAAAACATCTATTCAGAGACGTGAAAAACAGAACAAACACTGTTGAAGTATCAGAACATTTTTCTCTTTTTTAACTTTAAAATTATCTCCGTATATGTTCATACAGATCTGAACAAACTAACCCAAAGTATTAAATAAACCTTCTCCACACCATTTCTTCTACACATTGATTGTACCGGCTGTTCGTAAGATATGTGTGCTTGCTTGCATCTGATGAATCAAGTAACAAATCCATAGCCCTGCTTTATAAGAGGGAGTGTCAAGCCATATCCAGACACCAGAACATCAAACACACACAAGTGGCTTTTTTGGACTTGGTTCAGTAAACAACCACCTAGCAACCCACCCACAACATCCATAGCAACCACACAGAATAAGCCAGCAATGAGCCAACAACCATCAGAAACACTATACTTCACAATAACTGAAGATTTATCAAGCGTCTGAAAGAGTTACACCAGTGGTTCTCAAACTTTTTCAGCGAGTGACAACCCTTGTGTACAGTGCATTCCTTCGTTCCCCCACCCCAAAAAAAAACAATTATGAAAAAAAACCATGGTGAAACTTTTGAATGAAACAAAACATTAAGTTATACAATTTAGTGCAGCCTTATTTTTCTGAGGTTTTATAAGACAGAAATTATGATAAATTCATGTATATTATAAAATGTCCAATAACTGGGGACCCCTGGCACAATCTTGGTGACCCCAGTTTGAGAACCACTGAGTTACACAACATCACTACAATACAACATCACTACAATACAACATCAACACAAGACAAGGAAAACTGGATACTGCCAGGAATTTGCTACAAAAGATGGAAAAACCATTCTACTTTTTTACATAAAACAATATACTATTACTGACTGAACTTTTGTAAGACACTATTTGTTGTGTAAAGGCAATGGGAGTGCAAATGGTCATGAATATTGATAAGATTTACACAGTATGAACATTTTACATCACGATCGATAACACACTAAAGGAGCAGAAAACACATATTTATTTTATTTTAGTGATGCCACTAATTCATGCAGTGATTTAAGGTCTTAACAATCGATCAGTATAACTAATATAATAAATAACTAAATAATGGCAGTGCTTTAGGGTTACGTCAAAGGCTTACAACAGCTTACAAAAGAACAATTGCATGCCAGTATCATGAATATGCGGTCAGCATTCATGAAGTGATTTGCATTGACTATTTATGGTTAAAAATGGGTGTGTATAGGGTGAGATATGAGTGCTGATTCACAAACGCACACTTGCAGGTTATCAGTAATTCATAAAGGGAACAATGCTTACAGGTGTGCATACGCACGGTTTTAGAAGTCTGAAGTTTTTTGGCTTTTGTGAGCACGTACACCTTTAGAAAGAATTTTATGAATGAGTTTTATAAATGAGACCCTAGAACAGAAACTGTTTGTAAAAATGCTAAGCAGACTCAGTTGTGGGCCAGAGAAACAACATCAGTGTATTGACTGGTGTGGGAAAACCTCAGCAATGCGGTGTGATGATGGAAAATGGAAATCACACAAATGTCTGTCTGCATGCTATGACTTGTTTCACTGTGCTTGAGGGTCCGGTCTTATGAACTATAAAACTGATAACATGACAAAACTGTCGCAACTTTTAGAAGTTTAAGAGAAAGTTTAACCTACAATTACAATCATTTCACTCTCCAATTAAACACAAAAGAAGAATTTTAGCCTTTAAGAAAACATAATGCGCCTTTGAAATAAGACAAAATATGACCTTAAAGTATTATAGTAGTAGTACACAGAGGTGGCTACCCTGTACAAAATGATGTCAAATCAACATATCAAGAGTTTGGTTCCAAAAACATAACTTAAATTTTCAGAAATTTTGTTTTTTGATTGTGCATTCCAATTAATATCAATCAAACTGCAGTTAACAAAAAACAGCTAACAATAAAACATGATAACATAATAATAAACATGTTTTGACAAAAAAAAAAGTTATCTCGTTTTGGAACCAAACTTATATTGTTATTTAAACTTAACAAATTAAGTTAAACAATTTTAACTTGTTTTTATAAGTTATGTCAAAACTTAAAATAGTAGATTGAATTGACTTGACAAACCAAGTTGTTTTTAAACCTAGTGTGCTGTTAATTGTATTAATATTAACAAAACAAACACAGTACTAAACAATAAAAAATGTACACACAAATTAACATCTGTAAAAACCCACTGGTTTGGGGTTGAAAAGCTTTAATTTAACTTCCTCTGTGTGGAACCTTAACAAAATTATACCTTATGCTTACACCTTTCCCTCTCTGTATTGCCAAATAATGTCAAAATTATTCATAAATCATGAATTCAAAAACTTTTATTTGGAATATAATTATAATGAGAAGAAAATAGGAATGTAACGATTCAAACGCGTGTCCCATTAAAAATGCCTGTCTGAAATCGATTCTGAATTGCAAGGCTGCGATTCTGTGTTTCATGCACGGCTTGTGCGTGTACTACGGTTCTGTGATCAGTAGGAAGTCCTTATCAATCTAAAATCATTATGAGTCGAAGTCGTTTATAACGTGAAATTAAAAAAGCAACACTCGTTAAATAAAAATCATTCAAAATATTCTAAAATACCTGAAACTATTTGAAGAACAGCGATATAAATATTCCTGTAGACATTTCCTGGAATAGCTTCAGTAATGCTACTTCTTCTGTGGCACAAAGGGAGTTTCTGCACAAGAGCGCCCCCTGGCATTCGGATGTGCCGGGATTTCATCGTAATTCATTCAAATTCATTCATTGAGAAAACGCACATTTGCACGGTTACTCGTTACAGCCCTAGAAGAAAATGATAGATTTGTAAAGCATTACAGTACCTAGTACAGTTAAACACAGGCATTATGCTTTAAAACCATGCTGCCTTCAATTTCTTTGATCACCGTATAAACGTCAGCAGTTTTGGGGCAGTTGCTATTCTCATTTCTAGACGTTTGAGTCCTGACCAGCCATGACATTTAATAGAAACCGCTTCTAAACTAGAAACCAATGCTGTTCATCGCATGTCACCATCGTGGCTTTTAATGCAAAAACTAATTCATTGTTATTTCATACATGGTACATGACAGAATGGCCACACAGCTTTTTTTGGGTTGCACAAGCAAAAACTGTCCACGTTTTGGCACTTTAGCCAGGTATAAGGGTGTCACGATTTCGATCTTAAATCGAAATCGATCAAAATGAAGTCACAATCTCGAACTTCGAATTAAAAAATGGGATCATCGATGCTGCCACGCTCTCATGTAACGTCTGGTCGGCTTGCCAAGCGGGGGAAAAAACTCTCAGATGTGCCTTTAAAAACATTGGTCCAGCGGAACGCAATTTATATTTTAAACATGAGGGATGTATTCCTACAACTCCTTGAAATGCATATCATAAACAGGATTACTACCTAGTGATCTGACTTCGGACAGAGAGCAGCTCTATGCACGTGAGTGAGAGAGGCGCCAAGATACAGTGCGTTATATTTTAAACAAAAGGGATAGTTTGCCTAAGCTTGCATGAAACACATAAAACTGAACAAATACATAAGGATTACTACTTATGTTTAAACTTCGGACAGATGCGGAAGCGCATGCACGTGAGACAGAGAGAAGCGCAGCTGCTTATGACGCGCTGGATTTATTTCAAATGCTAGTAGTCCAAGCACAGATGCAAGTCCAGATGCATTAAGTCAATGTGCGTGCAAAAAGGAATCCTATCTCTACAAGCTCTCTCACGTAAAGTGAAGCCCACAAACCCCCATGTGAGGAAAAGCACGCAATATGCATGTTAATGTGAAACTATAATAATAATAATAAATAATAATAATAATGGCATAGCATTTTTTGTCTTTCAAAAAAAAGTAAAAATCGAGGATCAAATCGTGACATTGGAATCAAGAATGTAATCCAATCGAGGATTTGGAGAATCATCATGACACCCCTAGCCACGTATCCTATCAAAAATGAACTACTCACACACCAGTCATAAAAGGTTTTTTATTATTTATTGATTGATTAATAATATTGTATAAATAACCATTCGGGCCGGATTGGACACCTCTGTAGGGCGTGTTTGGCCCGCGGGCCGTATGTTTGGCGGACTTTATTGACATCATTCAGTAATACTACCTTGACGTGACAGTCCCAAATTCATTCCTAACCCTATCATACATGCTGGTGCAGCAACAACCATTCTTAAATATCACAACAACGCAAAATACGCTTTAAATAATCTATTCAGGAGAACCTTACGGAAGCAAGATGACAAATTGATATACATGACAAATTCTACAAAGGCAGAATATTTGCAAACAGCACCAGCCTTATACAGTAAGTGTGTGTATGACAAGTCCAAAGATAAATCTCACACATCTTTGTTCATAACACAGCACATTAGACAGTTCTAAATAGCCTAGATGTCATAAAGATGAATAAAACCGTAACAGGCCTATTAAAAAAGCCGAGTCTTACATTATGATGACGTTGACCTCATTTAATTAAAATAGAAATCATTTAGTTTATTAATGTGTAGCGTCGGTTCCTTGACTTGGAAAAGTCCTTTACATCTGGCATGTGATGGTGGGATAACAGCGCTGTTTCTGCATTTGCTCATCGTGTTTGAGGCAGGGTGCCAGGTTCACAGACTCAGCTAGACAGATATGTCTGTCTCATAAACTGCCACGTCAGGTCTCGATAAAATCGAGCCATGGGCACAATTTACTTAAACATTAACAAATGATATGTGGCACAAAATAACACAACTCTGTTCAACGGTTCAAACGTAATCATAGAAACTAGACATGGCTTTCTTAGATCTGGACTAGTAAGTCACCATCAATCAAGCACACAGGGCACCATAACAACCACAAAAGCAACCTTCCAGATTAACACTGGGGTTTACACATAACCACATAAATGAAGCATTATGCTTTGTAAAAATTATGACAATATTTTATTTGAGGCCCTTTGCTACAGGGGCCCTGTAAGGAAGTGTTATGTCACCTGAATTTTATCACCGGTTGCTCATGTGCAACTTGCAGAAGTGGATTTCTCCCTTTGCCTTTACAGAGATATGTGTATTCTCTATGAGGACGCCCTCCGGTCCAAACATCGTGACGCTTCTTTACATCCCCATCAAACAGTGTATACAACACATAATATCTATCACGGACAATTGCATCCTCATGCCGAAAGTTTATTTATTTGCATGTATTTTAAAGTTTTGACAGTTTAAACTTTCTTTTTCCTGACAGCTGCTCTTGTCTGTGTTCACCCAACACAGCTGCCTATCATCAGTACATGTGAACAGAGCAATCTCTCTCAAGTCTTAAAGCTACAGTAACATAATTCATCTTTATATTACATCTTTATAAGGAATGTTAAATTTCTCTTGCAGACGAAATATTTGTTGTGCTTATTTATTTGATTCTCTAGTACAACACTTATATGCCTAATTACTGCAAATAATATAACAAAGGCAACATCTGTGGTATTACTATTTCTAGAAAAAATGAGCTTGCATATAAGCTTGAAAAATCTGTATTGAGCATTGGTTTTTTGCCAATCACAAAAAACAAAACCAAATCGATACTCGTATTGGCTGCAAAAATCCTGATCGGAGCATCCCTAACCAAGAGCTAATAAATTAATGGCAAAAACACACATTTTACAAAACTGCTTAATCAATGTACAACAAACAGATAATAATGTTACTAAATTTTAAACATAAATGTCATTCAAAATCATCATGACTCACATCGTATCGTATCAGGAAATTGATGGCAATACACAGCCTTATTATGATGGTGAGTCTAATGCTGTGTTTACACCAGCCGCGATAGAGGTGGCAAGCGCAGGTGATTTACCTGTTAAGTCAATGCAAAGATGCGATTACACGCGGATTATTATCCTGCGGCCGGTACACGCCAATTGAGCAAATTCTGAACTTCTGCGGATTTCCGCATCGCGTTAACCAATCAGGACCTTGCTGTAGTAGTGACACGATTACAGGAAGCGAGCAGAGTCTCAGCAAAGTCGCAGAAGCCCCTCCCATGACGCAAATTATTATCCTGCGGCCGGTACACGCCAATTGAGCAAATTCTGAACTTCTGCGGATTTCCGCATCGCGTTAACCAATCAGGACCTTGCTGTAGTAGTGACACGATTACAGGAAGCGAGCAGAGTCTCAGCAAAGTCGCAGAAGCCCCTCCCATGACGCAAATTATTATCCTGCGGCCGGTACACGCCAATTGAGCAAATTCTGAACTTCTGCGGATTTCCGCATCGCGTTAACCAATCAGGACCTTGCTGTAGTAGTGACACGATTACAGGAAGCGAGCAGAGTCTCAGCAAAGTCGCAGAAGCCCCTCCCATGACGCAAATTTCCGCGTGAATTTCTCGAATGACTAGAATTTCACGTGCGGTTTTCGCGAGTGAACTCAAATGTTCAAGCGTTCAACTACACGCGAATAGTGCGTCTCTACCGTGGCAGGTGTAAATGCAACATTACAAGCAAGCCTCAAATTGTTCTTGAAATCTTACAATAACAGAAATTTTCATTACAGTGATTTTGGAAAGTCAGCACCTCTGACTGAATTTGACACATCGTTCACATGTCACTTTTTTCTAGTTTTTAGATGATGTTTTTTTAGTTAAACAGTTTTAGTTTTCATGAACAGAGAAAAGAAATCCACGCAGAAAAGACACGCAGCTAAACCTTGTCTCAGTTGCATTGTTCTGTTAGTTTTATTGTACTTTATCCGGCCAATCAGCTGCAGCATGTGAAACAGCAGACGAGCTGAGAAATGCTCACATTCCCAACATACCTCAAGATCAAAACAATGCATTCAAGCAAACTAACATTTCAGGTTTCATCCCATTCTCTTTCATGTTTTAGACACACAGTTTTTATCTAACCAACAAAGTGTATGACAATGTAGGATAAAAGGAGCCCAAGTCTATCTATGAAACCAGTTGCTATATAAGAGCTTGCCATGGTTAGATTAGTTTATCTCAATAAAAACTTTGTAAATGAACGTGTAGATCTTAATGTCTTTATTACGTTTAACTGCATTTCAGTCTTCTTTGCAACAAGGACTGTATGGTTTCTCTGAATTGTTTTCTAAAAATATTTAAGAACAAACACATTAAGCCTGAGGCATTAAAAACTTTAACAAACAGCATGAATCAGTTTGTACTTCTTCTGTACATGGTGATTCACTGTTTACTATCGTTTATTTATTGCAGACAGTTACTTTTCAAACTTTACTGTATTTGCATTACCTATAGAGAAAAAAAAATCTAAGTAAACTTAATAGATTACAATATTTTTAGTCTGGATGGGTGAATAGTGCTATAGTGCAACTCAAGGCCACTGAAAACGAAACCTATCCCAATGATTGAATAAAGATATAATAATAAAATGTACAACAACTACGTAAATACTACAAATATATGTGTGTCTGTCTAATAGCACCAATCTTCTCCTCTCTAGGTGTTGGTTTTCATATGGGATTAAGATGTAATGCACTCAGTATATATCATCATATGTCCCAATTCGAAGGCTGGATCCTTTAAAGTCCATGAAGAGATCTGAAATGAGACGGTCAGGCTACTGAGGCTGCATAGTCACCTGCTATATGCGCCCACCACTGCTGTCGGCGTTACACTCCAGGAACGTTTCTGACTTATTAAAATAAATATGGAACCAGAAAAAAAATATTTTATTTTAGAAAATATGACACGCTGATGTAGATTGGACTAACCAACAGAAAATCGAATTAACCATCCTTAGAAATATTTAAAAGTAAAACATAGCATTCACAATACTAGGCCTGTCGCGATAAACGATAAATCGATTAATCGCACGGTAAATAAAATGAGCTCGATCATTTTTTTAGGCCGCGATAATTCACATTTGCATGCTTGTTTGTTTTCCTTGTCTCTCTCTCTCTCTACCAAAGAGACTGGATGACCGCTCCTTGCAACGAGTGACAAGGAGTGAACCCTCGTCAGTCATTTGTCAATCGCATGATCTGTGTGGGGAGGGGGGACTCCTGGCGTAGCCTATCACAGTAGGAGTACTGAGGAGGATGAGAGCCGCGTGAGAAGTGTAGCAGGAGAAAACACTAGTTAAGACGAGAGTTGGAGAAAAAGATGGATTTACTAGAGGCTGTTTACACTTGTCATTAACATGCGTTTTTATCGATCGGATCACAATGTTTTACGTCTTTTCTGACTTTTCTGACACAAGGTGAACAGTGCTATTTTAGCCTTTCATTGATAAACTAAAGCGGGTGATCTCCGCAGTTTCATTTTGCAAGCGTGTGAAAGTTGCGCGATCTTATTTCATCAATTGCGCTGAAAATTCAGAGAAAGCTCTAACATATAAACGTACAAAACACTGTGCAGCATGTATACTTGCTAAACAAGCAGCGGACTCCGACATAATATTAGTTTGCGTCCATATAAACTCATAATTACTCCCGCTGGCGTTCAAATGACAGCGGAGAGACTCGCCCACCGTCTCACGGACCGTCCCCTCACAGTATTCAGCACAGAAGCGGTCGAAAGTGGACAAAAGAGACGGATTTAAATACCAGGTGTAAATGTGATATGTCTCTCTCGTCCACTTGTGATCTGATCAAAAACACATCTTGATACCAAGTGTAAACAGCCAAGTTTCAAAACCAAACGCTACAGCTGCAGTGTGGGAGTACTTTGGATTTAAACCTAATGACCGAGGTGAACCACTAAACCTGACCGAGCCGTTATGTCGCATTTGTGGTAATAACGTAGCACTTAAAAGTGGCAACACGACAAACATGCATATGCACCTAAAACGCAATCATCCTGTTATTTTGTTCATTTCTTGTGGATATTTAAAATGTCTTCCAGTTCCAGTATTACTTATTGTTTAGAAATAAAAGTTTATAGATCTTTGAAAAGGTGTATCTGCATTATTATAATGGTCCCGGAGCATCAATGTTATCGCCTATCGCGATAAATTCCGAGGCAATTTATCGCCTAGCAAAATTTGTTATCGTGACAGGCCTACACAATACACACTTTCATTTAAATATTCAGCCATTAGCCATAACAGGCGTGCAATGAATTTTGGGAAAGCTTTGGCTGTAAAGGATCCATTCGTTCTATCCTTGGCAGCCCGAAGAAAAGGGAAGCATTATGTGGTCGCATTTTAAGCAGCCTTCGAATTGGGATGGACTTACTGGCCTTCAGTCGCACTGCTGTGACACAATCGGTTTTGCAGCCTTCCAAATGGGACACAGCTTAAATGTAACACATACTCAATGCTCTTTAGATTTGTGTCACTTCACAACTCGCGCTTTAAGTGTAGACACTACAGCAGGGCTTTTTAAATCTTACCCTGGAGGCCCGGAGCACTACAGAGTTTAGCTCCAACCCTAATCAAACTTACCCACCTGTGATTGTCTAGTTATCATGAAGACCTTGATTAGCTTGCTCAGGTGGGTTTGATCAGGGTTGAAGCTAACCTCTGCAGTGCTCGGCCCTCAAGGGTAAGATTTCAATTGCCCTGCACTACAGCGTAACAGCTGGAATTAAACTTCGTGTTCAACATTGTTGCGTTTTTAGGTTTATAACAAGGGCTTGACATTAACTTTTTTGCTCACCAGCCAAAGTGGCTAGTTGTTTTCCAAAGTTACTAGCCACTCAGCATTTTCACTGGCCACAATTTTGTTGCAGGTAAAATCCATTTTATATGCTTAAATTTGACTGTGGCATCCTAAAATGACTTTAACTTGAGTAATTGTACTCAATTTAGCTAGATTAGATGCACATTGACTTTCAAATGCAGACTGACCACCCAAATTAGAACATCCATTTAGAGCTGGAACTAACGACTATTTCTTCTGTCGACTAATCTATCGATTATTTTTCCGATTAGTTGACTAGTCTAACGACTATTTTTATTATTAATAAAAAAATCTTTTTTTGATTAGCTATTTAATCTTTTGGATAATCTGTTTTCTACTCTCTGTCTGATCTGACAGTTATTGTTTGTTTTATTGTATTTTAACACAACTGAATGCTATTTTCACATTATCTGTTCTGTTGTCAGATATATATGGGGGACAGTTTCCCAGACAGGGATTAGACTAGTACTAGACTAAAATAAATATAAGAGCTGTCCAAACTGAAAACATCTTGCACTGACATATCTTAAAATACATCAGTGCCCTTAGTTTGGCCTCAAAATGCACAAAAGTAATGTTTTTAGTAAGGCATGTTTGTTTAAACTAATTATATTTCCTAATTAAACTAAGGTCTAGTTCTGGCTTAAGCTAATGGAAACCACCCAGGGCCGGAGTGGGACTCATTTTCAGCCCTGGAGTTTCATGACTTAGACCGGCCCACTTTAGTTCATGACTGACTATATTAAAATAATACAGTTAAATCCTCAGTAGCCTATACATAAGTGTGCAATAGTGAACTGTTTTCTGCATCCTTGCAATTCATTGTATTTTTTTAAATAGATAATTTCCAAATCAATGCAAATCCAGTAAACAATTATGATTTTGGCTCTAATCTTGCAGCCCTAAGATAAGGTATTTTTATATTATTCAATTAAACATATTCAAAAGCTACTAAAAGGGAACAAATGTGTTTGTGTTTTCCCCTATATTTCTATTTTTAAAAAATGGTGGGTCTTGAGATTACCTGTTGGGTTGAAAAAGTTTAGAAACTCCTGATATACAATACACAAGCAAGATTTATCAAGTATGCAGAGGAACAGGAGGAAAAATAAAAAATCCTTCTCTTAATTTTTAGTACTTGGATCATGTACATTGCCAAATACCTTGTGTCATATAAGAACAAATATTGAATGGACTTGTTTTACTTAAGAAAACATTATATTCATATGAAACGTTTTAAATAAACTGATGAGTTTTGCATCAAATAAGTTTTTGTCATCAAAAGACGATGAATAATATAACTATTCATAGATCATTCATTATTTGTCTCATTTTCATTTAAGTGGCCGTTCGTATCAGGTCGCGAATCTAGACGCGCGGCAAACGCCCTCAAAAACAGACGCATCTGAATCTAAACTCGTGTTCACAGGCGAGCGCTTTGAAAAGCAACATTTTAAAGCCGGCAAATTACGCGAGTGGGGCTGAATAAGTGCTGGCAGCAGCAACCTTCAACCCGGTGGCATGACAACTCACAATTCGGCGCAAATTAAAAAATTGCCATTACACAGAGTTACTACAGAAGGCATGGGCGGGCATAGGAGAGAGAGCTCGCACACAAGCCCATAACCTGTTTGTGTGGGAAAACACTACTAATCTTTCATGATAAACTCGAATCAGTCGTCTTCTCTGCCAGTAACATCTGACGTTTACGTGAAAATGCAAGTACAAAACACAGCCAACTTTTAATTCTTTCATTCAGTGTCATGTATGAGAGGCGCTGTCTAGGGGCTTCACGCAGAGAAAGAGAGAGAGCGCGCGTGCACAAGAGAGGCATCACCGAGCAAGCACAACAATAAATTAAGCCGTTTTAAATGAAAATAAAAATGTAACGTTAAATGTTGCGGCCATTGTTGATTTTGTGGCGCACACAAACAAATCAATGTATGGATAACACTGCCAGGAGCAGAAGCCGCCATTACGCGAAATGAATGTAAACAGCGACGCGTTGCAGCACTACATCCATTATTTAGCTGGTAATATCAGTATAGATCATATCATATATTTAGGTGCATGAAAAACATGCTAGATAAATATATTAACTTCTAATGAATATATTAAAAGTGGAGCAGGGGTGTAGAAGGTTAACTGAAAAGATAAACACAAATACCCTAGACACTACAATGTTTATGTGGCACATGCTTCAAATCAGATTTGATCCTTTTTGACATGCGCACATTGCACAATTATAGTTTTGCGCTGTTTCAAGATACAAGCACACAAGCCAAATCACTGCATCTATTTTAGAGATCGGATCAGAAATTAAAAAATTGGTATCACTTTTTAATTTCCGATCCGATTCCGATACCAGACAACTTGAGTATCGCCGCCTTGTTGTTCTGTCATCTTTTCTCTCTTTTCCCTAAAACGCGATAAACGGCACTGCTCATTTTCTGCAGAATACAATAAATCCGCTCAACCAATCACAGCACACCATTCCACGCACTGTAAACAACAATGGCTGTGTTTTTTTTAATCCCAGTTCTCCTCATCTACTTTCTACTTTGTGATCAACAAACAAACAAAAACAAAATAATACTTTTAACGGCATTGCTAAACCTGTGGTGGTTTTCTGTGGCGGGGAAGAAACGTAAGCCATCAACATCTAATAATTTACACGAGAGGCACTCGGGAGCCGGTTGCTTGTTCTCCCGACAGCACCAAGATTCTCTCATGCTAACACATTGACCCCAGGGAATCTTATGAAAAACTTTCCATTATTTTACTCGAAGTCAACGAAAATCAAGCAGGACCAAAACATTTTACAGCTGATCGCTGTCAAAAAAGTTCAGCGACGACGTCCCAAGTATAACAGCAGCAGTGACAGTGTTCTTAATATGTTTTGATTTATGCCATTAATGTTTATTTTTTTTCCACTAGTAAACTAAATGAATATAACATGGCAAAGATGAATGCACATTTATATATTGATTCAATAGATTTATAACATTTCAAATCATCAGTTTTTTATAATAAATCTTTGAAAATCAAATTATGGATTTGAATTTTTAATGTTATTATAACCTAAAGATGCTATGTGAAAGTTTGAAACAGAAAATAGTGGTTTTCATCTTGAGACTTTCTTGGTATAGAAAACACGTTTTACCGAAATTAGTCAAAATTGATTTATTGCATATTGGAACCAAACTCTTCATATTTTCCTTAATTGCACAAAACTGTCACAGTAAAAAGTTTTAGTGTGCAGATGGTTATTTTGGGAATTATGCGCTTGACCGGACAATTTATGCACATCCAATTGATGCACTTGAATCATCCTCACATGGGAATCCTCGCACCGCAATGGAAAGTTTATAACTGTTAAAACAGAAAGAGAATAGATGCATTGTGTACTCAGCACATAGTAAATTGCATCCATCCAACGGCGTACTGAGACTTTATAAAATCAAAATTTTAAAATAGCCTACAGTTATCGTGTAATGACGCATTTCATCTGTCCGCTTCATCAGTGGATAAACCCATTTGCGAGAACAAAGTTTCCATAAACATAATTGAAATATCTTTAAATGTAAATTTTTTCGGTCCGCAAGACAGAGTTCAAACACGCGTTTGTGGATCAGAGAATAAATCATGGACTGACCGGACAACGCTGTCTCATATCAATTTCCAAAGAATTGGAAGGAGATTAGGAAAATGTAAGAATGACAGTCGCTTCATGTGACTTCCTTCAACAAGCTCACGTTCTTTGTGTCATTTGTCATTAACACTCCAGTCCAGTAGGTGGCGGAAATGCACCTTTAAGTGGGTTTGCCAACCGCCATTAAAAAAAGAAAAGAAGAAGATTGCACACACGCAGATCATCCGACTTTCAGTTTTCAAACTGATCAAGTGTTTACATGTCGTTTTGAGTGGATTACTAAAGGCATAAACCCCTCCTCTCAAGCCGATTAGATATTTTATCGGTTTGACTCTTATATTCCGACTGAGGTGTTTACATGGAGCTTTTAATACGGACTGAACATATAAACCGATTACGATTGTCCATGCATTATTTTTAAATAATTCAACCGCATGTCGTCAGTTATTCCTTACATATTGTTGTGTCAAGGGTTAGGTTTCTAATTCCTAACTAGGTCACCCTCAGGGGTCTTTTAACCAGTTCTGCAAGTAAAATCATGAAAATTCAGTAAATCAGTTGAACCGCCAGAGGTGGAAGGTATTTACCCAGTACTCTTAAAAAAATCTGTTAAAATTTTGTAACAAACATCCATTAGGAAAAAAATATTCTAATACAAAATTAACAACTTTCAATGAGTTTACACAACTCAACTCTCTCGACAACCCGCAAATGAGAATGTACAATTCCAAAAAAGCTATTAAGATAAAACCAAATCTTTCAAATGATAACTGTAATTGTATTTGCAGATCAACATTTGTATTTGCAACACATCAGAAATTCAAAGCCATGTCGTTTGAGTTTAACAAAATGATGTTCTGAAGATATTTTTATATTTAATATTTTAATATCCTTATCACTTTTTTTACAGTGAACGAAAGGAATTGGCCTTTAAAGTGCACACATACTGTCTATGTTGGATTTGTCACAGTTTTCACCAGCACGAAATTGTGATACTTTTCAAGAGGCTGTTTATTGTTAGTCAACCAGAACTAGAAACATTCACTAGTGTCCAACCAGTACAAAGAAAACCACTATGGATCTCAAAACCCAGTCCACCCAAATTTTTGAACGCATCATATTTAAAGTTCACCCAAAAATGCAAATTCTGTCATCATTTACTCAGCCTCATTTTTTACAAACCTGCATAAATGTCTTTGTTGTGATGAACATAATTAAAGATATTTTGAGAAATGTTTGTAACCAAACCATTCATGAGCCCCATTCACTTCCATAGTATTCTTTTATTCTACTATGGAAGTGAATGGGGTTCATGATCCGTTTGGTTAAAAACATTCCATAAAATATCTTCATTCGTATTCTTCAGAAAGTAGACATTTATACAGGTTTGTAACAACATAAGAGTGAGAAAATAATGACAGAATTTTCATTTTTTGGGTGAACTATCCCTTTAACACGCCATGCGCAAATGATGGTTTAATGTACAGAACATAAACATGTTATTTATCATTTTCATGCTGTCATTCCATTTTCCTTATGGATGTTATGAGTCATGCACAGTCCTGTTTGATTACCTGCATCCGCAGTGATTACAAAAACACCTGACCTGTAATCCAACATTAGCATCAATTTATTCCATACCCCGCCTGTTTGACGCCCCGGCTGAACCGCAAATCGCGCAGCAAGTAGAAACCTTTAACAATCTTCAGACAGAACGTGGAGAGAAATAAGCACAGGGCCATGATTGGACAAATATATTTTCATTAATGTGAAACTTTGTGAGGGTCAGCAAATTGACAGCTGAGCAGTCAGCAGTGTTTTAGCACTCATAAGCGCTACACTTATATTTAAATTTAGAATTACCCGATAACTTAATAATATGAGTGCAGTGATTTCAAAGAGATGTCCAAAAAACTCAAGTAGCCTAAATGTTTAAAGTTTAACCCGCGCTGGTGATAGCAAACGCGTGATGAGCTTGCATCTTAAGTTATCTTAAATTATGGTCATACAGATAAAAGTAAAACAACATTCAAAACTGTAAATTGTGTACTTTTATAACACTTTCTTCAGAGAAAGGCTTTCCGACGCACTTCAGAGGCAGCGTGTTTGAAATATAAACAGAGAGCGCCTTTGTGATAACTAATCACATATTTGAAAACTACAATACTAATTTCTCGCTAGAAATGCAATTAAAATGTGTAAAAAGTGAAAATATACGTTTATTTTCACTAAATTTGTGCTCCAGTCGCTTCCTTGGCCGCCATTTTATTTTTTCGAGCTCCACCACTGTTGTCATGTGGTTTACGTCAGTAAAGGCGATGACAAAGGGTCACATGGATATTAACGTCATTGACAGGAGACTGCACTGCCCCGTGTCAATGTTTTGAATGGAAATTTTCTCACGATTTACAAGTAGTTGAAAACATTACAGATATTGATAGTAATCAGCTGGACAAAATATATAACACTGGCCTAGTGGTTTTTGGACATTTTACTGCAAATATCTTACAAATTGCACCTTTAAGTGGGATTTTTCCATACAATAAATGAATAAAAAAACATAAACAGTAAACATTTCCTTTGTAATTGCTTTTATTTTTAATAAAAAACTATAATGTATTAGTTTTTGATAGAAACGTATAATAAATATGCTTAACTGGCTGAAATCAGGGAAACTGTCAAGTGGGACGTCTTATGATAAAGTTGTTAGTCACGAAGAAGGAGAGGGACCAAGAGAGAGTGAGGATTTGGAGGCAACAGAGACGGAAAGAATAGAGAAAGAAAATGAACGAGGGAGTCAGAAGATGCGCCGGAGGAAACCGAAGAAAAGGGAAGGAGATGGCAAAAAAGAGGGGATGAGAGTGAACACCAGACGTCTTAAAAGTGGAAGCTTGTGTGTAGCTTTGTTGCATTAAACTGAATCTTTGTTGATGTTGTTGTTGTCATGCATGTTCTGGTTATTTGCTCATGATTAAACATGAGTCTTTATGGCGAGAAAACAAAGCTTTGTTGCGTTTTTTTTTTTAAGTGGGGATTGGGGGTGCAGCAACCTGGTTGGGACATAGAAGGGGGTGCGCAGGAAAAAAGTTTGGGAATTGCAGGTTTAGACCACAACATGGGCCTTATGTGCGTCTGCTGTTGAACCATAGGGAGACTTTCAGACTCGCAGAGACCTTTTTTCCCTCGAACGGCTGGTCGCACGGGTGCGACCTCAGATTTTTTTTTGGTCGTACTCTAGATCCCTGCCGTGTGTTTGTTGTAGTCCAAGAAGAGACGATGTATTTACGATGGAGATGATGACTCGCGTCCTCATTTACTTTGGGATTTGTACATTTTGCATATCGTTAACATGTACTAATACACACACACACACACCAAAGGAAATGTAAAATCATGAATCGGACGATAGGTGCTCTTTAAGGTTTCACTGTTTATCTTTCCATAGTGCTCCTCATTTCTTTAGCACTTCACTGAATCTAAGAATACAATCTGACTCCCATCAGGCAAAGCAGCTTCAGGGACGAGGCAGCCGGCATAATGGTATGTAAATCGAGACAGGGCAATATTTGTTTTGCTCTCTTATGTAATACTCAACACACCCATCCGGCCTCAAATTTGCTATCAAAGCAGCGAGAGGTTACACAGTTTTCATTCATCTGCTTTATTGATCGTCTGTTTGCTTTGCTAGTTCATTGTCTGTACTCACAGATGACCATCAGAGGGAATCCATCCATATCTGCAGACACATACACACAACTACAAAATGTTAAACATCTTCCATATTGATTTATAGAAAGTCATTTCAATCTGTCCAATCATCCCTTCTTAGAAACAAGAAACAATGTATGCTGGTAATGCCCACAATTAACCACTACTATACATCAAAACTAATCTGTTAAAAAGCTAAAGCTGCAATAAAAGAAACCTTTAGACTTTGCTTAGATACTCTGAACCTTGAACTTACAGTAAGCTTTCAATAACAGAACCCAAATGTAGTCTTCTTTAGTAACAACAAAAACAGCATTGTCTACTGTGTTGAATAGTTTAGGTAGTGTTGCTAATCTGTCTCTTCAGATTTGATCCAGATGTGCATCCGACCCAACAATTTACTCATGCTTGCAGTGAGAGGTCACGTCAAAACTTTCCTTGCCAATACCAGCAAAGAAAATGGGCGGGTTATATACAGATGCCAACATAAAATACTGCCAAGCAGACTTCCCTCCAAAATGTCAGGGAACAAATGTTGCATACAGACATACAGTTCACGTTTGAGTGTTGAAGGAAAGTTTGTGTTGACTTAAAAGGCAGAAGATTTGATCTGAACTCTCTTGACACTAAACATAAAGATGTGTGTCATAAACAAACTAAACTAAACTGATCAACAATGTTCATATGATGTCGTTCATAATCTAGTGAACTGCCCAAGTCCCATTTTAAACCATGCTAATAATGGCCAAAAACGCTGTCTAGATATTTGATACTCATAATGTACAACAGTCATCATAATGTCAAATACACATAATATGACGTCAGGCTTAATATTACGATGTTGGTCACAAATGCTGCGATGTATTTAATGGCGATACTGATGTTTACATCTGTTGCTCGCTAGTCTTTGGGACTGATATGATGCCCGCAAATTCTCTGTATGGAGCTCATTTGTGTTTAAGACATCACATATGATGGCCACAAATACTGTCTAGTCACCACAAGTTTTACAGACGTCTGCTGGTGATAAAAGAAGCGTTAAACTTTCTAAACATCTGGCCACTTACATACATTAAGCTTACTACATAAACAGCTCAAAACACAGATTTGATTTTAAATAGATTAACAACTGAAATCAGATCATTAAAGACACGCTTAAAAGATTTCATAACTCTCTTATAATCGCGCTACATTATGAAATTACGACTTTGCTGAACTATTGTTTTTAGATTAAATCTACCGTGTTTATTTCTTAATAAAGTGTTTGTTTGAGTAAAATCTGTCGTCTTATTTCTTGGTGAAGTGTTTGTTTCAGTATTTTTACCTCAGCCGTTCGTCGCGATGGAGGAGTTTTCAACGCTTTCTTCAGCGATAAATCCACCGATGAATTCATATTAAACTCTCTGACTTCCAGGAACGCTATCTTTATATACTAACATAAATACATGACAAGAAAGATAAACTGAGATCACACAAATGTTGTGATAAAACACTTTCTGTCTTGAAAAAGACTGGCATTGATTTGAGTTAGCTTCAGTTAGCATATGAAGTTAAGTCCTTGTTAAAAGTCGCTTTCGGCTCAAGGAAGGTCCAGAAAAAACGAAAGTGAACTAAAATTATCCTTCATTTCCAGAAAACGCTTCAATTTGTGTCTGGAAAACATCATAAAAATCCATAGGATTGTATAATCCTCCTAGGAAAAGCGTCCAGCAGTACTCCATGACTGCAGCTATGCCGCGAGCCGCCACTGAGTTTCACTGACACTCACATGACGAGCTGGACTACACCAGTACACGCTGAACTACACTGATCACTAAAACCAGTACTAAACTACACTGATCACTAAGACCAGTACTAAACTACACTGATCACTAAGACCAGTACTAAACTACACTGATCACTGAGACCAATACACACTAAACTACACTGATCACTAAGACCGGTACTAAACTACACTGATCACTGAAACCAGTACACACTAAACTACACTTATCACTGAGACCGGTACTAAACTACACTGATCACTGAGACCAGTACTAAACTACACTGATCACTGAGACCAGTCCACACTAAACTACACTGATCACTGAGACCAGTACACACTAAACTACACTGATCACCAAGACCAGTACTAAACTACACTGATCACTGAGACCAGTACACACTAAACTACACCGATCACTGAGACTGGTACTAAACTACACTGATCACCAAGACCAGTACTAAACTACACTGATCACTGAGACCAGTACACACTAAACTACACCGATCACTGAGACCGGTCCACACTAAACTACACTGATCACTGAGACCGGTCCACACTAAACTACACTGATCACTGAGACCAGTACACACTAAACTACACTGATCACTGAGACTGGTACTAAACTACACTGATCACCAAGACCAGTACTAAACTACACTGATCACTGAGACCAGTACACACTAAACTACACCGATCACTGAGACCGGTCCACACTAAACTACACTGATCACTGAGACCGTCCACACTAAACTACACTGATCACTGAGACCAGTACACACTAAACTACACTGATCACCAAGACCAGTACTAAACTACACTGATCACTGAGACCAGTACACACTAAACTACACCGATCACTGAGACTGGTACTAAACTACACTGATATAATAAGCACACAATGTCTTCTTGGTAATCTATTGTTTGGTTGAAATGGGTTAACATGGTTAATACCAAACTTTCTTACATTTGAATAGTGATGTACAAA
Organism: Paramisgurnus dabryanus; assembly: GCF_030506205.2. Taxonomy (NCBI): domain Eukaryota; kingdom Metazoa; phylum Chordata; class Actinopteri; order Cypriniformes; family Cobitidae; genus Paramisgurnus; species Paramisgurnus dabryanus. The sequence goes on from NC_133354.1 coordinate 31,437,890, forward strand.
TAATCTCTTTATAACTTTCATTTGTTTATTTTCCTAGAATGCTTTTTTTAAAGTGATTTATGCTTTAAATCTTAAAACTGTACGGACAATGTTCAATGTGGTTTCATACTTTGGGATTACAAGAGCTGGAGCTGAAGAAATAAAACACAAATGAACAGTTAAGGAGTTTCTGCACCGCACTTATCTTTGATTCTTAATTCTTCAATGAGATCCTGACTACAAACTATTACGCTTGCTTGTACAAAGTAGTTGATTTAGATTAGAAAGAAGAAGATTGATGAATGCATGTGATGCTGTCGGTCAGTCAGTAGAGATGAGTCGATTGATAATGACAAGATCAGCTGAAAACAGTGTCACATGCTTGTACATTTGTAATGCGGACATATTTATTGCACAATATTCCCATAAAAATTGGGAAACATAAAGGTCACAAAGAGAGGCGTTATGTACAAATACATAAAGGAAAATTAAAGAGTGTATACAGCTTACATTTATCAATGCATGCCAGGTAAATAAATTAAATGTATATTTGTATAAAGAAATTACATATAAATACACATTTAGTAGAAGACAAATGGATGCAGATTTTTCTTTAAATTACAAAATTAAACAAATTGTACATTTTATACAGAAGCATGTTGTACACATTTTAACCAGCAAAAATAACCAGCAATGCCTCTTGCTAAACTTGTTCTTTTAACGTCACGTCAATTAAGACTTCGATGCGCAGTTTGACCCAAAAGAAAAAATAAGCCAATCATAAACATCTATGCAACAGTGAATAAATGTGTCAAACAATTAGATTTCCCTTTAGCTTTTTTTTATAAAAGCACACCATGATTATCTTAACAGACTTTGAGGCATTTCTTCTGATTCATTCGCTCTTTGCAGGCATTTCAGCAGTAAACACGGTCGAGTTGCAAGCAAAGTGGAGTCATAGCATTAAAAATTTCAGCATTTTCTATCAAAAATGAAAGGTGATCATTGAATGTCCCAGAATCGCCATTAAAAAGGTCCAGCAGCACAAATAAAATGTAGTGAATGGTGTTTCCTCTCGGAAAGCATGTTGTGTCCTAAGCAATCACACCAATAAAATTCCCTTGATGATTTCAAAGACATTGTATCTAACAGGCTGTTCTGCTTATGTGACTTTGCCCAAATCCTCAGAGCTCATTCATGGGTAATCCTGGTAACGTTTACCTTAAATGTTTCACTGAACTTGTTGAAAAAAGTGTGTCGGTGAAATCGAAGGTTCGAGGTAGGAGCTCTTTCTCATTTGACTCGACAGGAGGACACAACAAAGTTAGCTCACTTGTAAACACATTAAAAGGAATATACTTGATCATTACTGCGATGATCACTGCAGAATTGTCTGATATATTCATTTAAAAATCATAAAACTGATTCTGTAATTACTGAATAAACCATCCCATGTCATTTTCACAAAGGTGCATTATAAGAAGTTCATAACTGCTGAAGTATTTGTTCGCATTGTGTGTCTTCTTTGGCTTCTACATTCTTACAGGTTGAAGAAACAAACAAACAAACAAACACACAAAATATGCTTCATGGAATTAAAAATATAGTTCATATGTCCCTTTATAAGGTCAAAAAGTGATATTCCCAGGTCACGTTTCTGGATTTACACGTGAATGCCACATCACAGCAGCATGTAGCTTTGCTGCCATCTATTGGCAGAGCATCTGTCCTGCAGTCTGCTGACCCTGAGATGATTCCCACAGGAGGCATTAAACACTGATATCAGATCATTAAACAGATCGCTGAAGGCAGTGGTCAGTCCAAGTCTGGAGTACGCCGCCCTGCTGCTGACGGGGAATAAAGAGTCTCTAACTCGCTGTGTCCCCTACAGGAGAATCTGGGCAACGTACGGCGAGTGAGTGCTCGCGATGGCCGCCAACAGGGGCAGATCATTAGACTCGATCCTGTGGGTATGAAGGAGAAATCACATTATTGGCATTTGATGGAAAGTGAAGCTACTGACACTAACAGTACAACATACTGGAAAAGAGATACTGAAGTACATTCTTACCCAAGAACCATGCCCAGCTCTTTCACGTGGACTCTGGTCTGTCCTTTTAAATACTCCGCCAACATTTTGCTCTTGAAATACAATTCCTGGAGCCGGTCCTCGAGATGCATAATACACTAGAAAGCAAAACAAGACAAGTTTGTCTCGTGCACAAACATGCACACATGGCCTTTTCTGGGTTGTGATTTGCGGAAAAGCTGTGGAATTGTTTGGAATGGATTTAAAAATGGTCGAGAAAAAAATCCATGTACAAAACACTCAAAATATAAACAAAATAAACACTGAAGGGATGGAGCACGTGCAGAACTTGATTAATGACAGGCGTGTCTGTGTGTATTAAATGATGTTTGTTGTGTAACCATTGTCACACAGAGCTTAGATTCAAAGTAGTTTTATGGGTACAACAAACAGTAACAAAGCAAATAGAAACCGTTTAAGGTTTAACATTTGGACAGACTTGCTTCATCAAAATTATAAAAAAAGAGCAATCTGATTTTTGCTTGTCTACCTAGGGCACAAATATGAATGTGGCTAAAGTGACTTACAAAATTTGGAGACACGTTGAGACGGTAGAGCTGGCAAGTAGATTGGAGCAGGACGGACACAAGGTTGGACACGAGCACTTCTTTACCCAGTTTGTCAGAAGATCGCCTCTGGCTACTGGCCACCTGTACGGTCCACTTTTCAGTGTCTGCGATAATGCAGACGGCCTCTGCGATAGGCTCATCCAACACAGGGTGCTTTAAAGTAAGAAAGAGTTGTTTACAAACCACAAGTACCATGAAAAATCAGTTCATGTAAGAATCCATCACATTATTGAAATACATTTCTACACCTCATGAATAAAATGTTAGTAACACAACAATAATTATGACGTGAACCATTATAAATTAGGTTTAATATCAAAGCTGGAATTTATCTATGAGAAATCATTTATCAAAATTTAACTGACGAAAAGCAAAAATGAGATAATGATTAACCGAATGCTATTGTATGTGAATCAAATACTTCTGCTTCAAATCTGCTTAATGCCGGCCTCATAATAACGGTTTGTTGGCAGAATCCATTAAATGCCACGTCAATTGTTCAGCAAAGTCCTCAAATTGCACAGAAAATGAGGAACTGGATGAACAACGGCTCATGCACGTCTGATTTCAATTGATAAGCTGGAAGAGTTTTACCCGGTTAAAGGAGGTTAACCAAATATATGAGGATACTGACCAAATTTGTACCTTTATTCAAAAAGGACAGTGAAGAGTGACTGAAGAGAGGTAGGGTGGGATTGGGAAACTGTGGATCAAAGTACTTGGACCCAAATGTGGCAGCAAATGCATCACAGCGCCCCCTAATGTGCGCTTCAAATTATTCTCACATTCTGACTTTCAGCATTTGCAATCTTTGTAGTCGCATCTTTAGTGATTTTGCAACTATTTACTATGCTTTGTCCAGAGAAGTAGATTTAGCGGTCATTGCATGTAATCCAGCAAAAATTTAATTTGTTAAATATCAGAGGCACTAACGATACATTAAAACGGGACGTTAACATTTGACAGATGGCCCTGACGCGGTCGTCAAAGTGACAACAGCTAATAACAGTGGCCACAACACGCGCTCCTCTGTTCTCCGGTCTTGCATAAACATAATTGGCTGGCTCTGCACTAGGTTATTTGCATAAGGCGATCTTATTGGCTGACACCAGTGTTGGTGCTTAAAATTTTGAGAAATGTACAACTTCTCCCGCGAGCAATGCCAGTGAAGCCGACGGATCACCAATTCAGTTTGTTAATGCATGACGTCACCCATTCAAGTAAACGAGAAGGGTTAATGCTGACGCCTCTGTGTGAATGTACAGTTAGAAAATGGGTGCCCTGTTCCCATATTGTCTGTTTCTGGGTGCCCAGAGAGGGAAATGCTCAACTTTGGGTGAAACGCTCAGCTGGTCAATGTCACTTTTTACTCAGCCGTCCAATCACAGTGGAGGAGGGGCAGGACAAACACCACAACAACCAACCGGCGCATCGTACAATGACTGATAAACAAAACAGAAGTATCATAGCAACCAAAGCGCTTAGCTAAAAAAATGCTCACGTTTAAACGGGCTTGCGATCACTCATCTTTCAACGAAAAAATAGCAACTAGAGGAAATTCCAAATTTGTATTTGCTCATGCGTGAGTACTTGTAAAAAATTATCACACCGTCTCAAAAACTGTTCGCAGTCTGGAGCCCTACAGAGGGTTTTGCATCTGACCATTCATTCTAAATATTGCCTACACTTTTTTATCAGTAATTATTATTTGGGAGCTGTATTCACTTAAGCCTTACAAGTGTACCAAATAACTCAAAACAAAATTATTTAACTGCTTAAGAACTAACACTTAAAAGTTTAATAGTAATGGTTAGCAACTAAATTGATCACCAAGAATAATCAGTAGTTATAATGGGGCTGTTTACACTTGGTATCAAGATGTGTTTTCATCGATCGGATCACAAGTGGACGAGAGAGACACATTACGTTTACACCTGGTATTTAAATCCGTCTCTTTTGTCCACTTTCGACCGCTACTGTCCTGAATACTGTGAGGGGGTGGTCTGTGAGACGGTGGGCGAGTCTCTCTGCTGTCATTCAAACGCGAGCGGGAGTAATTATGAGTTTATATGGACGCAAACTAATATTATGTCCACTGCTTGTTTAGCAAGTAAACATGCTGCACAGTGTTTTGTACATGTATATGTTAGAGCTTTCTCTGAATTTTCAGCGCAATTGATGAAATAGGATCGGGCAACTTTCACAAGCATTCAAAATGAAACTACGGAAATCAGCCACTTTAGATTTATCAATGAAAGGCTTAAAATAGCGCTGTTCATCGTGTGTTGATGCCAGAAGTCAGAAAAGATGTAAAACTTGTGTTTAATACCTCAGATTAGATAAATGGGTGGAGAGAAGGCGGTCGCATGTGGCTGTTCGAACACATTCAACCACCGTTTACACAAGCAAAGGCAATTCGATCAAAAGTGGTTTCATCTACCTCTGAATGTGGCTGAAAGTGGTCGAAATTGGACGAGCTCAAAACGTTTTAAACACCGTTTACACCTGGCATTAATGTTGGCCACTTGTGATCCGATCAATGAAAACGCATGTTAATGCCACGTGTAAACAGCCTCAATGATGCTAACCAACTAACTACTTGACAAACAGACAGCATGAACAGGTGATGATTTATGACTAATGTCAATATTTTATGAATGATAAACTGCAGTTACCTGTACAGCATGGGCGAGGTCTGCCATGATGTTTTGCCTCAGTTTCTCATCATTAGGAATTCCGTGCAGAACAAAGTCTGGAACGTATGATGGACAGTATCCACCAAACAATGACCTCCCAAAGTTGGCAATACTTGGTTTAGAATAGTTCTCTACCAGCTTAGCCCTAGCAGAAAGACATCAATCGTGTTCATTTTCATTTAACAGACATTAGGGGATACAGATGACACACTACAGTAGAATATGACGGCTCTTACCCTGGTAAAGGCACCTCTAGTTCATCTTGCCAGTCGGCCTGATCTTGACTGTAAAACGATCCGTCGTGTTCTTGTCTGGCCATCTCCTGTCCCGCATCCTCACTCTCGCTGTCCCCAAGTGCACTATCAGAGCTCTCGTTTCGAGGAATGTCCCAGTCGTTCAGCGGGACGGCTTTCTTCTGGCCCCCATCATTGAGTAGAGAAGGGACGCTCAAAGATATTTCTATGCCTCTGTCCTGCTCAACAGAACAGCAGGTTTTGCAGCAGTCTGTGCCAAGGTCTCCAGTACCACATCTACAGGGCTTGCGTCCTTCTGTGCCTCTTCCTGCATCAGTCCCTGTTTGTGAGACATCATCAATAGTCCTCGTCTCCACAGGATTGTCCTCATTAAAATACTCATCGAACATGTCCACACAGTCTCCTTGTGTCCTTGGGATCAACTGCGGTAGAAATAAAGCCTTCTTGTCGTCGTTGGTCTTGATTTGGTCCACTTGAGGTTTAGCCTTGGCCTCAGTCAGTTGTACACCATTACATGGTTTATACTGGCCGTCTTTTAGGAGCTTCTTATGTTTCTTTATCTCCTTTTCCACCTTGAGTTGTCGACTCTCCATATCAGACTCGGGAGACATAGAGTCACCGATGAGAAACGTGACTTTGGAAGAGGGTTCATTCCCATCCTGACGGGATGCGAGCGAGCTCTCGTCAGGTGAAGACTTCTCTAACAGAACGTCTGATGAGCGGAAGATCTTGATGGGCAAACCGACACCCTCCATCTCAGTCCACGCTGCTGACGGCACATCCCCTCGAACCTCAAGCATGGCTCCACTCTCATGCGGCGAGGTGGATCCAACCTTTACGACCGTCTCCAGTCGAGTTTCGACCCGTAGGCTGCCTGCTTCTCTGCAGACCTGTGTGACACTGCTGTCATCAGCCTCGAAAACCGGCATAACAGGACACGGATGTCTGCAACCATCTGGAGCCTCGTTATCCGTACACGTGCTGCTCTGAAGGCCATTATCTTTGGAGGGGTAGCTGTCCGTCTCTGTCTCAGCCCCCTGGGACAGGTAGTCTTGGCTAGGCTTGTGCACAGTAACCAGCACGTAGTCAGACTCCTCCACCTCTCCACGACGCAGCGATGTGGTGATGAGCGAGCCTGGCATCACAATGGCCTCGTCCTCCGCGCTTTCCAGCAGATGCGTTTCCAGCAACTCTGAGCATCGGATGAAGTACGTCAGCACAGAGAGAAGGCGCTGAACGAGCTCCTGACGTTGACCAACCACCACCGTACGAGACAGGCGCACAGGTGAGCCGATCGCCCCGTACAGGTCACCTGCAGCAAAGCATGATGAAAAAATCAATGCGGTGCAATTTGTCTGCAATGGGTTATATGTGGTGGCCAAAATTATAAGAACACCCGACAGATCTGAAAATATTGACCTGTGCCTCCAAAACATGTTATCATGTAAATATCAGATGAAGTGAGTCGTACTGTTTTTACACACTTTTAACTTAATATTCGGTTTGTACACCTTTTCAGCAGCACATCTCTCTGTCAAAATATTTCCTCGGGACTTCATCAGTAATGTTATCCTTCTGCAACTAAAGCCAAAGGCTTTCCTTTGAATTTACCGTTTTATTTTCAACTCACCACAAATTTGCTTGATGGGGTTGAGTTCTGGACTTTGAGGGGGCCAGTAAGGAAGATGGCCTAAATCTCCTTAAGTCGATACACACCACATTATCTTATTAAACCGATGATCTTATCAGATTTTCCTCTGTGTTAAGAGCGTCGGAATCAGCTCGGAAGCACGTCAGAGGCGCTCCAATCGCAAATCTGATTATTTACGATCAGAAATCTTGTTGTGTGGGGGAACCCCAAGGACAAAAGCACACGCATGCTGTAGATTGTCATGTGAAACGATAGCCAATCAAAAAGCGAGCTGATGAAAGATGAAACCATAACAACTACAGTCATGGCACCACAGGCACAGTCCAAAGTGAGATGGACATCAGAGATATAAAAAAGCAGTCCAATGCATGCCTTCATTCTTCATGCCCGTTGTTTGCTTACTGTGAAGTCGTGTTTGGCTGTGAGAGACATTGTGTTCTCAGTGAAGACTCGTGTTGTTTGTGAAGTTAATCTGATGGTGCGTGGTGTGCTGTCATGACCACATAGCAGCACCCAACACACTACAGGAACAAAAGTGTTAAATCGTCAATTTTCTTCGTCATGATTGTGGTCTCTCACATTTTAAAAATCTGATACGATTTGAAAAATCTTTTGATGTGGCCCTAGCTTTATGATGGCTCTAAATATGAGTCATAATGAAGACTTTAGATGCAGTGATGGCCATCATAAGGAGATTTAGGTCATTTTCTTTACTGCCCCCCCCCCCCCAAAGTTGCATTTGTTGAACTAGCAGACTGTTGATCCTGAACCTGAAGTGTCCACCATCACACATGCATGTGCACACCAACACACTACTGGACTTTTCTGAACACTGATATTTGGTGAAATTTACAGCAAAGATGTTTTCAACATACACATTTTTTGCTGGTAAGTAATGCCTATCAACACACCACTAGGTGGCGAAATACACATATTTGAACACTTCATCAGGCTTCATTACCTAGTTGTGCCCAAAGTGGGTTGTAGGGATGCGTTTTGGCCAGCATGTCCACACTCTGAGAGGAGTGCTTCTCCAGGAAGATTTTAATGGGTGGCTGACCATTAGGCATGACTGTAGGAACCCAGGCAAGATGGTTAGTGAGAACAGCAGTCAGAAGCGCAGGGAGGAATCTAGAGAAAAGATAAAGAAATGCGTTAAAAAAACCTACTACATGACTTTCCGTGCCTAACATCATCATACTTGATGTTACTCAACTGGTTTTTGGAGGCTTGTTCCATGAGAGAGGCAAGATCTTTCATGAAGTGCCCACAGAGCTGGTTCTTCTCGGGTGCACCCGCCATCATAGTGAGCCAGACGGGCTCAGACACACGTGGCATAGTGTACAGGCTGCAGATTGTTGTCCTACAGAGACAGAAGAGCTTTTGTCAACTCGGAAAGAAACAAAGAACGCTTCAGATCCACAGGGACGCCCTGCAGCCGGGAAAGACCTTTACAGCATATTTAAACTTCTGGGAATGTCACACAGTCCGGAAATATGGGCTGCAGTCCAGAGCACACCACCACCACATTTTAAAATGCTAGCAAATCAGCAAAACATCAAAAAAAAAAGTTCAGACCTAACACACATTTTCTAGCTACACAATTTGCATTCCAAGAATTCTTTGGTGTAATACTAAGCTTTAATACCATCAAATTAAAAGCTCATCGATGACATCCATGTTTATTTTGCATCACAGGCAAAAATCATTTGATCATTAGTAGGAATATCCATGCTCATCAGAAACTGGGAGTTATGCAGATGTTTGCAGAAATTCCTGAGCATACAGCTAACAGTCTGACACTTGATAAAGTGCCATGTCTTACTACAATTCCCAGTACTGAAGTTAGTGAGTAGTGACCTATAAAAAGCACCATTCGCTTTATGTAAGTGCCAGCTAACCGACACAAACTTCAGTTTGCTTAGCAATAGACTACATAAGGGTTATAAAACCTGTGAGGGTCCAAAGCTAAAGGGGATAACTAGAAACTAAACAGAAAACTACATTTGTATAGGCACTGCCCCAATTTGTTGGGGTCCGGGGATATGTTCAATATTATTTTGTAATATTGCTTACATTGATTCATTTATTGATTCTGTATTGCCCAGTCATAAAAGATGTGGATAAAATTAAATCAAAGCATTTTATGGTTCAAAACTAGGGCTGTCAATCGGTAACCACATTCTAGATTAATCTAATGATTAATCGCAACTTAATCGCACATTTTTATCTGTTCTATATTTACCTTAACACTTTTTAAGTTTTTAATTGGGTGTGGACAAATATGGATGCTTTATGCAACTGTATGTTTATTATTATATAGTCAGCAAAAGTCATTTTGATAAAGATTTTTTTAAGGTTTAAAAACAAAATAACAGCATCCATACTTTAAAATCACCACTAAAACTAAGATTTATCACACACAAAGTCAAAAACTTTTTTTCTTTCTTTTATTGTTTGATTGACATTGAGACAGACAGCTTTAAGATCTACTGTAACGCAAGGATCTAATATAATATTACACATCAGATATTTTTCCCTAACAGTAAATCAAACTTTCACCTAAGCCATAACAGATTATATCTGCGTGACTTCTTGTCAAAACAGATATTTTTAAAACTGTAAATCTGTATAAGTGTATATATATTGGGGTCTGTGCATGCTTCAGATGTGTCAGTCAGCGTGAGGAAGATTGTTTTTGAGTCTTGTCACTCTTAATAACTCTTTAAACATCAATCAGGTCCCAAACGTCATCTGCCTTGATAACTATTTTAACATCAAGCAAGTCACGCACTTTATTTTCTAATTCCTGCCTATTTTAAAACCAAAACCAATGGACGGTATACTCAGAAAGCAGACAAAAGATTGTTTGATGACTACTTAGAGGATTTGAGATCACTAGACGAGAGCTTAAATGTTGTTATTTTTTAAAAAAAAAACAATTTTCGACCAAAATCTAAATTTGTATGTTCTTTTGCCTCAAAAGTAGCTCAAAATGAGACCCTAATTTAGACAGCACAGGTGACATTGACTGTCTAAAGGCTGCGGCTCAATTTATCCAACAACTGGCTAAGCCAAGGGTCACACAGAAATGGCACGTTGCAATTAATCGCACATTAAACATTTTGGCAGTCCTATTCAAAACAAATAATTTTGGTCACAAAAAAGAACAATAAAAAACCATAGTGATTCTGATAAGTGAAGATGAATATGACAAGGGTTTCCTCCTCTTCCTCTCTCCATGTCTATGACCTCATTAATGATGAACTTCTACAGCTCTGGATGTGTATATATAGAGAAGCTGAGATGAGAGATTTAGAGTATTTGTTTGTCTGTTCACTTGCATATTATTGACTATTCTGGTCTGTCCTGACAGTGTGTGAGGGAGATAAGGTTGCTGTGGTATTGGGGTCAGGTTGTACTGGCTATGGCCCAGCAGGCATATGACTGGCCACCTCTATGACACGAACAAACCATGACTGAACCCTTCTGCCTTGTTTTTTACAGAGTCAATTAAGTAAGCAACAAATCATTGTGTTAGTAGAGTGAAATAACACACAAACTGTTAAAATACAAATGAGCCTGAATGCACTGTCAGTCACTTTGGATAAAAATGAATGCATAATCCATTAACAATATGTTCCATTTAGTATCAATAATCACATTTCTTTTGCATCCTACATTTATTTAAATCTAGTTAAAATATGAGCTGTTAATTATTCACTGATTAATTGATCATTCATTTAAAAACAGATATCCACTAGTATGAAGTGACAAGTTCATTCATTTTTGTCATGTCAAGGTCTACACAGATTTTTGTGTGGTGAATTATGTGAATCAGTTTCCACAAGTTCAAGTTTAAAGGTTAGTGCAGCTTTCTCTAGTACTGTAAGAGTTGATCTAAGGACAGCGTGTCATTTACACTGGACATCAATATCAGGTAAACCATTAAACTTGTAGTCTTATCTATGGACCTGTCGGTGAGTTTCCACTCGACACGTTTAATAGCACTCAAGAGCTGTTCACTGACACATGTGAAACTGCTCTCAGATCAGTACTGATTACACCAACTGTGTGTGTGAGTGCTTTAATGGATTCAATGTGCATTGCTGGAATGTTGGTGCGAATAATAAAACACCTGGTGTGCAGCGTCCACTGAACTAGTCAGTGGTCACACTTACCTAAATTCATTGAGGCCATCTACCATCCGACTGTAAGCCAAAGCTCTCTGACTGGCATCAGCTGACTTGCGGCTCTGTATCATCGCCTTCAAACAAACAGAGCAACAACAGACATCAAAAGACTGCAAACCTCATAAATACAGAGAGTAGAGACAGAAAGGGAGGATAATTCATGGGTGAACTTCATTTAGGGAGAACTGTTTTAACCCACAATACTACCCACCATTTAGTGGCAATTTACCCAGTCAGCTTATCCATGCTGGTTATAAACAACAAGTCATAAATAAAACACAAATAGTTTTTCATTAATGTTATTAATAAAGAATGATTGAGTAAAAGTTTATGGAAGTCTTCATTAGGATAGACTGAGCATTTTACAAATATACAAACTTGTCTAACCTGTTCAATGGCACTTTTGAGTTTGTTCATGTGACTTTCAAAAAGTGGAAAATGGGAGAAGAAAAAGTCTTGGAACTTGGCATTTTCTTCCTCATTAGGTGACAGAAGAAAGATGACACCGATAGCGATTTTCTTCTTCCGTGCAACGCCCAGGCTTGGCCCGCTGTGTTCATCGGACATGTTGAAGCTCTCCTCCACAGACCTAAAAACCAAACATTTCACTATAGTTTCAAATTGTTTAAATAAAAGCTTAGTGGTGCCTACTGTAGTAGGAAAAGAAAAAAATCTGATCAACCATCTGATTCTCCCCCTCTCTCCCTCTCCATCTTAACATTAACTCTTTCGCCACCATTTAAGAGAATCGTTTCCCTGCCAATAACTTATCTGTCCTAAGTTTTTACGCCAATCTATGTTTACGCTATTATCCACCAGGTGGCACTTTTACACAACTTAAAAATCACTGAAGCATCCACTGATCCAAAAACAACATTCTGTATATGTTTTGATCATCACTCTGAAACATTTCTCTAACAAAAATATTTTTTTACTTTCTGTTCAAAATTCAGTATTTCTAAAGAAAAAACCTACACATACTTGAGAGGTGATAAAAGAGAACAATTTAAGATAGGATGAAACGTTTCTGTTCTTTCATTTGATAAATTGTGTGTTTATATAGTTAAAGAACAACATTTTCTGGAAGGTGCTAAACTTTTGTGGAAATGCTGGCGCTCACTTTTTAAATGGTGTTGGGAAATAGTTGAATGCAAAAATAATACATATTGAATTGGGCCTTCAGAATAAACAGAGCAGCATGTAATGGCTCTTGGGTTGTGCTCAACTGAATGGTCCGAAATGATTTCTTTGGTCTTCTGACCCACACAAATATTTCGGTTTAAAGCAAATCCTTCTGCGTTCTTACTGATTGGAAATATACTAAGAGATGTAGTGTGTACATAAATAAGTTTTGTACCATCGAGGGAAGACGCCGTTCTCTAAGCTGGTGGTCTGGCTGCGTAACCAGCGTCGTTGGTAGCTACTAGCACAGCTGCTGGTGATAGAGGAGCCCGGTGATGGGAATGGGGTGATCAACAGACTACTTAAAGATGCTGTGAAGAGAAAAGAAAAAGGGTTGAAACCTCACCATCCACCATAAATAAGCTTGGCCCTCCACAGCCTGACAGCATGAAAGCTATAGCAACCTAATGGCTGCAAAAAGCATAACCAACCACTGCAGTGTATTAAAAAATGATACAAATATTTTTCATGAATACTTTAGAATTATAAAAAATGTAAACATTATGAAATAACACTAAGTTATCAGTAAGACATCAGAAAAGCTGCATCACCTACAAGGACCAGACCATGATTTTAATAGCAATATGGCTGTTTCCATCCATTAGCCCATGCAGTCTAGACTAAAAAACAGCTCAAATGATCTGACAAAAACGGTTTTAAAACTTCAGCTTAAGTAATGTGCATAATACAACCATGAATGTGCATTAAAAAAAGGTCAAGGAGCTCAATGAAAATGAATCATGTGTAGAGTGAGACCTGAATTAGCCTCATTTACTAGTGCTGGCAGGCAGTTTTAGGAACTGCTAAATATAAACGTCTGCATGTGATGCTGCATTACACAGAAAAAGATCTCAGCTATGCTGCCTGTGACCTCGCTTTCCACTGCACAAGCTTTTCCAGCTCCAATGCATCTTCACAAAGCTGCAAGATTCAGTTGCACAGGTCAGATATTCCTATGCTCTGATACGCTCACTCTTTAAAATAAACCTGAAGTGTGTAGTTTATGTGCCTAGCATCAAATGGAAGACCAATCATCCAAAAGAATTGTAATCTAAAGATGCATACTGACACTTTTGCTGACAAACAGGTAACCCCGGACCAAACTCACATCACTGGTTTAACCAGGCTGCTTACATGCACATGTCTTTGAATATTTAAATGGGCAATGAGAAAGATATTTAACAGCTATTTAAATACTTGTTTTTTTATGCTCTCAGAAATGAAGGCATTTAGTCTAGTTTAGTTTATGTATTTATAAAGCACAATTAAAACAACAGAGTTTTGAGCCAAAGTGCTGTACAATTGTAACAGGGCGTTCACACCAGACGCGAATAAAGCGCGCTATTCGTGCATAGTTGGAGCTTGAACATTTGGAGTTAAATCGCTTCATTAAATCGCTTGTAGTCACAATATGCATAGCTCAAATTCAGTCAAAAGCGTTTTTTACAACTAGCCAGATTGTCGTAATCACATCACTACTAGAGCAAGCTCCTGATTGGTTAACGCTGCACAAAATCCACCAAAGTTCAGATTTTTCAGCTCAATTCGCGCTGCGTCATTTGTGCAAATTGCATGATTAGGGTGAAACGCAATGCAGGATGTCTATTGCTTAATTCACGGCTGGTGTGAACGCACCATAAAGGTTTATAAAAAGAAAAAGCAGCATCAGTGCTGACCTGATCGGGCGATGCCACTGTCCCTCTCATCATACGGTCCTCTGCCTGGCATGTCCATGGGGTTACTGTGGCCTGTGACAAAAAAAAGAGACATGAAAGGATGTTCTAACAGTTTAAGAGAGTTTAGGTTTCACACCCACCACCCATCACATCACCACAGTGATCTACCTACAAACTAGCTCAAATGCATGCACATGGGACAAAAAAGAGAGAGAGAAAAAAGGATGGGATAACGTGTGGATGCAACTAAATGAAGAGTAAAGCTCATTATAAAACCACCACAGACATACCAAAGTTATCTGTCCTAAGAGATGTGACACAATCAAATAATGAAAGCTCTACCAAAACGTAGTTGCACATGCACAGAAAACAAATGGCATTGACATGCAGACACTCATACATGCTTATAAAACCTGACATGCACACACACACACCTTCACACACACACACGCCAACCTGAAAAGAAAGAGGCGCTCTTGATGAGACGGAGAGGACCCTGCTCTGAGAACGCCCGGCGTGGGCTGCAGAGCTGAGAGAAACCTGTACGGTAAAACGATCAGGAGGAAGAGACGCATTTAACTGTTAGTCAAGTACAGAAGAGACACAGACACAGAAATACATCTGAAGCCGCCATGATGACACAAACACGTGTGCAGCGTCACCACACAAGAACATACAGTATACTGTACAGCAGCTGTGTACTGCTCAATCTGATCCAATAATTCTGGTACTCTCATCGAGCAGGGTTTCATCACAAGCACTGTCTGAAACACAATGAGTATGCAAAACTAACTACATTCATTGAAAATAAATGCATAATCACATTGTTTCAGGCAGTCTTGTGGATTTCAGAGAAACATTATTATTACAACAGAAAGACAGAGACACACCGACAGACAATGCTGAAATCAAAGACGTAAAGCAAACTAAAAGTGCAACATTGTTACATTTTCTGAAAAAAAAAAATAGCAAAGATATATGCTTGTAAAGTCTGACGCAAACTTCCAGGTCCAAACGCCTCATCTAATAACCACTAACAGTGCAGTGTAAAACTACAGAAATCATGATCCTAATCATTATCCCCATACTGAAATCCCTGATAGCCAGAAAGTAATGTATCTTATGAATTGTTAGAATTATTGTTGTCTGGGACGTCGCAAGCTTGGAGAATGTACTGTACACCACAAGTTTAAACAAATATAGCATAAATGTGTGAAATTAGCCTTATATGAAGCGAGTGGAGGCTTGGACCCGGAAATGGTTTTCTTTATGTCCCAACTTGCTCAAGACTTGACTAAGGTGATGTTTTATTCATATCCATGTCTGACTTTTAAGACAAAGCTCTACTTCTGCATAACCTACTATAGGAAATTACATTTATACTGTATCATTTTGTAATGCCTGTGTTTTAAAGAACAAAAATAAAGACAACTTTTAATATGGGTTATATTTACACTTGTGATAGAAGGTTAAGGGGGCGTGTACACCAAAGTGTTTAAACACAGCTGAAAACACCAGGCAGATGCAACAATCTGCATTTCGAATCACTTTGGGTTGCTATGATACTTCTGTTTTGTTTTAATTAGTCTTTGTACAATGCGCTGGTTGGTTGTTGTGGTATCTGTTCCGTGATTGGGTGGCTGAGTGAAAAGTGACATTGACGAGCAGTGATCAGCACTGAGCATCCAGAGCGTGGCCATTTTAAAAAAATGCGACACATCCATTGGAAACAATTGAAAACACCTTGGTGTACACGCCCCCTAATAAACAGCTATGATTTCTGACTGAGCTTAAGTTTGTTGTGGCTGTGTATGCGAGTAACTGGTTAAAAACAATAATGGGATGTTTTTGCTTTACCTATATTGCCTAGGAAGCCATTGCCTACAGTGTTCTGGTCGGGTCTGAGTGAATTGGAGTCCTGATTGATGAACTCCAAACTGTCCTGCAGTCTGTTATATGAACAAAGAGAGATCAATCAAGCACCTGCATGTAATCTACTGTATGTATGTGTGTTAGTGTGTTTGTGTTGCTTACGTGTTAAGGCTGCCGCAGACACTGCCGCCTGTCCTCGCTGTAAACACTTTACTGAGCATCAGCTGTGGTGGGGACCTGGAGACACAAACACAGATATTACAGGCACTGAATATTCAGCAAGAATTTGGGTCTATCTGACCTTTCTCACACTCGTTCAGATTCAGTCTCACCTTATCTGGTGAATCTTCAGCGTTGAGCCTTTGTAGCTCATGGCTACAGAACCGAACATCATTTCGCCAAGCATATTGGCGTCTGATGAGCACCTGGTTGAGCCCTTAGGAAGTGTACGAGAGAAATAGATTAATCAAATCAAAACAAATAAAGCAAACAGGGTTGAGTACTTGTCAATAAGTAGATATGGTCAAAAAGCACTGAATGCAGGCCAGACCTCCCGGTCAAACATTTAACTGATAAACTACATCCATTTCCCATGTCACATATATACTGTTATATAAACAATCTGAAATATGTAGCTGTATTGATCCATAAAAGAAATTATTAATTCTAAGTCCAACTTAAAACTTGTCACATTGTTATGAACTAGCTTTAAGAGGTCTCACCTGGAAGCGGCTTTGTTCTTTAGGCTCTGAGGTGCAGGATGAGCTGCTATCCAGAGAACTGGAGCTGCCCCCTGTAGGCCTCAGCTGACAGCACCTTCCGAACATCTTCGCCTGTGTCTCTCCACACACCCTCTGCAAACACCATATACAGACAAACTAAACAACTAGACGGTGCAGTGTGTCAGGGAGAAATAGACTGAACATGATGCTTATATACATGAAGAAAAAACTTATTTAGCCAGGAAAGAGTTTGTGACTAATATACAGTAGTGATCTTGCATATTTAATTTTGTGAATGGAGTCTAACACAAAATGACAAGAGTTTGGCACCTATTATTACTATTGGTGTTAATGACTAATTGTAAATCTAATGAGCTTTTCAATGTCCCGTGTGATGCATTTAGTTATCCCTCGGCTGTCCATGTAAGACGTATTTTTTTGAGATCCGGACGGTCTGCGTTCATCCACGTGCAGCCCAATTTTTGAGACCATCCAGATGGTACGAGTACAACAGTGCATGCATGAGAAAAATTTTGAGACAGGACTACAAACAACATACACAATGGCAATAGACAGCGTTTGCACGCACTGTTGACTTTTCTTCTTTTATTTTCTTCCAAGAACAGAAAGTTAAGAAGCATTTCCATAATTCACCATAATTTCTGATTCCTGGACTTCGCTTTCTTGTTGTATCTTCTGAACCTTGTCTGCAACAGTAAATCTGATACTTTTCTTCATCGCTCCTGGGTTAGGTAAATGACGCGAATCAGTGCTGACCGGCTGGTAGAGTAATATTTCAATAAGAAATCATTTTTACTGCGTATGTGTCAAACGCGACCATCCGCGTATATGAGTGTGCTTTGAGAGCAGTGTGGATGCGGTTAAAAGTTTACTGATGCCTTAAGAAGTGTGAGAAATATTAAAACACATTTTCCTGCACTGTGGATATCTTAAAAACAAACCTGAAGTTCAGATTTAAGGGCCGTACACATTATAACGATAACAAATCGTTTTATATTAAAGACAAAAGCGAAGTTCACACCTATAACTATAACTATAACGATACAACGAACAATATCGTTGGGATCACTTTCTAAGCGATTTTTTCCCCACCTGATGAACGATAAACTATTGACAGCCAATCAAATCCATTTGAACTTCAAGTGCACGTGCACTTGAAATGAAAGTGGAAAAGCTCAATGCGGAGGTCTATAACATGAAATTACCTCAGGTATCCAGCGCTAATGCAGTTTCTGTGAAATTCACTACATAATTTTCTTTTCCTACCACACTGACTATGCCAAAAGGTGAGATATTAATTTAGATTACACAAACTAAATTCACTGTTTAGACTTACACGAAACGCAGCGTGTTGAGGACATCTACTGGTTACCCGCTGTGTAGATGCAACAAGAACAGCATATTTACATATTCAGTGACATGTAAAAAAAAAAGTTTTTATTACAAGAAATATCCAGTAAAAGTTAATGTCATTAAAGGCAAGTATTTGTGCGAGTGCCCCGCGCGTGAGCGAATTAACAAAGTTATCGTTATAATGTGGACGCTAAGATATTTATCGTTATAGTTAACGTAGTTATCGTTATAATGTGAACGGCCCTTGTATGGAATTATATTTGTGTCAAATTAAACGAACGCAACTTTTGCAAAAACAAACAAAAATATACATTGATAAAAGAAAAAAACACTCTGAAAATAAAAACAATCAACTAACTAGCAAAAAAATTAACATCATCTTTAAATATACTGCATTCTTTGTTTATGGTTTTCTAAGTTTCAATTTCACTAAACATAGTTTTGAATCTGCTGCAATTGTTTTCGTTTTCGCTTTCCAAGTTTTCGTTTGCACTTCGCAAATTTACGTTCTCCATTTTGACACAAAACTCTCGTGAGGGGCGGGCTTAACACCGGTTCGCTCTTATTGGCTTGTGAGATTTTGATTGACAGCTCATTGAACCGGAACCCCGAAACAGAAGGTGGCGGTAGTGCACCAATAAGCTGGATGCCAACTGCTGTTAAAAATAACAAGAAGAAGACGACGATCGGACGCTGTTCTTCAGCGGAGCTGCAAGTAGTCTTAACAAACGGTAATAAGAGTATATTAAAGAACAGTAATGATAAAACACGGATATTTTACACATCAGCAGAAGAATAACAACGGTTCAAGATGAGTAATCGAGAGGCTCACGGTCCAGAGCATCAACACCATCCTCCTCGGCCGGACAATCGAGGCAGCCTGAGGTAAGTTTGTAATAACTATCAAAGTAAATAGAATCATTCCACTCCAAGTTTTATTAATGTGAAGACTGCAACAGTTGTGTTAAACTGTATATGAATGGAATTGCGTTTCTCAAAGCAGAGCAAAGATCGTTACGTAACAGACCATTTGTTCCATAGTCTACTTTGGCACATATGTTAGGCTTACAATGGATATGTGAAACGCAAAGATAATGATCTTTCTTTAGTTGTGGTTAGGAAAACAATTCTATCTTTATTATTGTCCATACAAAAACAAATGTAAGATTTTAGCCTAATTCGCTTTTCTTTTTATATTACTTATCAGGACCAAAGATTGTCATTTCTCCAGGTAGGCACTGAACCAGTTCATGTTGTTCTCTATTTATAAAATACCACTTTAAAGGGGCTTTGGTATATTTTTAGGTGTTTTTAGTTTATGTTTTTATAATATTTGAAATGTAACAAGTTCAGCATAGAATTCATGTTAGCTATTCCTACAAGAACAAGTGTGAGATCATATTTTGCAGCGTATGTTAAGTTTAAATCAATTTTTATTCAAATCAATTAATCTTTAATGCACGTTTACAAGAGCACCGTGCTACATAAGGTTAAAATGAAGCCTTGAAAGTGGTAGTCATGTTTGCTGTTACTGGTGGGACAGAAAGCTCTCTTTGAAAAGATAACATTTTAAAGATCTTTACTTGTGTTCAGAAGATGAACAAAGGCTTAAGGGTTTGGAACGACATGAGGGTGAGTAAATGACGCAGAATTGTCTTATTTAGGTGTATTAGCAGCACTCTAAAAGTGAATATCTGCACCACATCTGGTGGTATTCAGCCCACCTGCCCTTAATGTAGAAATGCCACTAATTTGGTTTCCATAATACTTCACATGATGATTTACTATGGACAAACATTTTTTTTAATAAGCTACGATTTGACAGTAATTCTCTCTTTTTTTTTTTTAGAATTGAGCCTCTATGGTGTGAGGTCAGCCGTCTCTTGTACTATGAAGAACTGCAATGGAATAGGAGACAGTGCTTGATTCGGCAGGTGAACTGCACCTATTTTGTAAGACCAGATTTAATTTTAGAATATTTATCAAGAATAAATGTTTCATTTTTCATCTTTTATTTTTATTC
Organism: Paramisgurnus dabryanus; assembly: GCF_030506205.2. Taxonomy (NCBI): domain Eukaryota; kingdom Metazoa; phylum Chordata; class Actinopteri; order Cypriniformes; family Cobitidae; genus Paramisgurnus; species Paramisgurnus dabryanus. The sequence continues at coordinate 31,458,170 of NC_133354.1, forward strand.
ATAATTCTAGCTGGGTAGATGGGATGACATTAAACTATGAATAAACAACAACAACAAAAACACTGTAATAATACACCCTTCCCACGACAGTTTTTTGCATAGTCATTACTCATTATCATAGTAAGTAGCGTGCTGTCCCCTTCCCCTAAAAGCAAATGTGGTCTCAAGACTCATCCAATGCCATGTGTAAATAGGGCCTATGTTACATGAGATTGGAATGACTTGAAGTAAATATCAGGATTTTTATTGCATATAGTTACTTTGGCATTATGTAATTATGTGTCCTTAGAAATTTATCAAACTAAATTTGGTTAGCATTATAACACATTGTTTCTTTTTCAGATGGTGGAACAACTTTTTTAAGAGGACATTGTTGACATTCACAGAGGATGATGGTGTGGTCATGGTGCCAGAGATCTATTGTCCTTTGTCAGACCAAAAGCCTTTGAAATCACCATTGAATGTCCAGGAGTTATACCAACAGACACTCGACTCGATGTCATGCAAAGACTGTGCTCCATTTAAATTGTAAAAGTCATTTTCAGGTTTGAAAGATGCAGAAGTTGGTTCACAGATGAACTTTTCCTTTAAAACTATTTCCCACCTACAATGGAGACACATCTCTGACTGCTGGGCTTCCCCTCTTATTGTGTTCAGATTCATATGCATCTGCAGGGTTATTCATGCCAACACTTTATAGCGTTGTGCTGGTAATTTATCTTTATATATCATGCCTTCTCACTGCATCTGTCAGCCTGTGCTTTACATATCTGTGAGTCAACGCAGCTGAACATGAAGGACAAATGCAATGCAAGACGTTATGCATGTTATATCAGCATATGGATGATTAGATTAGAAACTGCTTTCTGTTGGTGTGTTTAAACATCACATGACATAGAAAATTTACTGTCTTCCATTTTCTGTTGTGTAATAAATCATAGGAAAATCACTTTAAACCATTCAACCATTTATTTTGAGAAATAACTTTTTTGTAACAAAATATTTAAGACTTTTTAAACCATTTAGTAGCATGTACAATCACAAGTGTTTTTTGTCATCCTCATCCCATCTCCATGTTGTTTCTTTATTCTGCTGAACACAAGACATTTTAGAAAAAGACGACATTTTAATAAATGATGGTTAACACACATGAGACTGTACCCATTGACTTACTTAGATTTTATTTGTACTTTAGACGTCAATGGGTACACTCTCCTGTTTGCTTACCATCATTTATCAAAATATCTTCTCCGCAGAATAAAGAAACTTAAACAGGTTTACAACAACATGAGGCTGAGTAAATGATAACAGAATTTTCATTTTAGGGTGAACTATCCCTTTAAGACTCTGTGAACCATTCAGATGCATGTAAAATCATTAACAACTGTTAAACAGCATCTATAAATTATAAAAAAGACATTACTATTGGGAGAAACATTTTGTCTAGACATTTGAGTTTATTTCAACCGACACCTGTAAAAGTAAGCATCATGTTGCACTGCTGTTTCCATTCTTTCTTTAAATTCATTAGCTTGGCCTTCGGTGCATGCATGTGTGATCAAACTTAGTTATTTTGAAGGCGTTTTTCTCTGACAGAAGCAGGTGCCTGCTGTCAACCACTGCATAGGACAGAAAGTGCTGCCTCGTCCTGAGTTTCGCCGTCTAGGGGAGTAAAATAAACAATAAGCATTTAATGACATCACTACATATAGCACAATAATCATTAAACACAAATACTTTAAAATGTATAACTTGTTTGTAACTAATTGTTGCTTTAGAAAACCGCAAGTTAACAGACAAGGTTAACATTAGAACCCTGAAATGTTTGCAACCCTGTGCAAGGCTTACAGCAAAAACCTCCCCAGAAGCACATCAATAGAACTTCCAGTGAATTTATTCTATTTATTTTGATAGTTATTACAAACTTACCTCAGGCTGCCTCGATTGTCTGTCCTAGGAGGATGGTGTTGATGCTCCGGACCGTGAGCCTCTCGATTACTCATCTTGAACTGTTGTTATTCTTCTGCTGATGTGTAAAATATCCGTGTTTTATCATTACTGTTCTTTAATATACTCTTATTACCGTTTGTTTAGACTACTTGCAGCTCCGCTGAAGAACAGCCTCCGATCGTCGTCTTCTTCTTGTTATTTTTAACAGCGGTTGGCATGCAGCTTATTGGTGCACTACCGCCACCTTCTGTTTCGGGGTTCCGGTTCAATGAGCTGTCAATCAAAATCTCACAAGCCAATAACAGCGAACCGGTGTTTAGCCCGCCCCTCACGAAGGGTTTGTGTCAAAATGGAGAACGTAAATTTGCGAAGCGCAAACGAAAACTTGGAAAGCGAAAACGAAAACAATTGCAGCACATTCAAAACTATGTTTAGTGAAATTGAAACTTAGAAAACCATAAACAAAGAATGCAGTATATTTAAAGATGATGTTAATTTTTTTGCTAGTTAGTTGATTGTTTTTATTTTCAGAGTGTTTTTTTCTTTTATCAATGTATATTTTTGTTTGTTTTTGCAAAAGTTGCGTTTGTTTAATTTGACACAAATATAATTCCATACCCTTTAACAATGCCAGTGATTTTACAACATATAAAAACATAAAATTTGCAGTCATGTGCTTAAGCCATGATTAGTTTTCTGCCTATCTGTCAGTAGCCGTGTTTCCATTACCCTTTAAATTGTACAAATTGACATATTGGCAAATTAAAAATACAAAAGTCAATTTCGCAAAAACTCCCATATATCGCATAAAAATTTCATGTTTACAATAAAATAAATAAAATAAAACAAGATGAAATCACACAGATTTTGCATTATGCCACATATTGATGCTATGTAAAAACTTAATGCAAGTATAGTGCAAGATAACAGATCCAGCACAGATTCAGATAAAAGAGGACTGAGTTAATAAGTATTGTTACAGTGAAACGTGTGTGTGTGTGTGATGCGTGCTCGGCTCAGTTTCACTAATGGCTCACACAGAGGCGTCTCGTCCTGCCCTGTGAAGAGCACAAAGAAACTTGAGCATGTGATGCTGTCATATGACTTCCTTAACAACTCGTGAGCTGCTCACTCGCTCTCTTCTGCTCTCGCTCAATGACTCGCTCTCTTTTCTCTGAAACAATATCCTCTGCCAAAAAATGTCATGTGACTGCAGCAGCAGCTCTATATCAGCAATCTCTAGAGCCTCACCCTAACACATTAGACAGGCTGTTTATCATTCATTTGGCTGCAAGAACACACAAACATTAGCTTGAACCTGTCGGTTATATGACTGATCCGCATCATGACAGGAGCATTGATTCATCTGCGGTACAAATAGATTTAAATAGTTGAGATGGAAAACGTTAACAAACTAAGTTTGTTTTATTAAAGTGAAAGTAAATAATAAATAATCATGAAATCTCACAGGTTAGGCAGACCTTTGAAAAAGTAAACGTTCAGCCAAAAATAAGTAAATTGTCATTATTTACTCATTCATGTTTCATTCTAAATCGATGTGACTTTATTTTGTCAGGCAAAATGTGAAGTAAATAATAATAAAAAACTGATAAAAGTATGATAAAATGGTCCTTTAAAATGAGAAAAACTAGCATTGCATGGAAGAACAACATAAGTATTCTGTAAAACTTTTCATTTTGTGTTCCTCCAAAGACAGACAATCATGGAATAAATAACGACAGTAAATACCAACAATTTTGATTTTGTAGCAAGTATATTGATACAGTACTGATATGCGTGTATATGTTGGAATTAACTGAAAATTGCGGTATTGGTCCATAACCACCTGCAGTCTCATGACAGCTTATGACAAACAACCTGGAGACGTGACAGAGAGCAAGAGAACAGCGGGTGGGGCGGGAACACTCCTGTCATGTGAATGTGAAAGAATGCTTACACATTCACTGTCAGCTGATGCTATTATTACTGTTGATAAGGCCTCTGGTACAAACTGGTTAGTAGTCGAGTGCTCTCTGGCTGTAGGAGAGGCCCTGCAGGGGGCACTAATCGCTTACCGTGACCGGGGCATCTTCTGTGCTTCTCTTTCTGGCATCGGAGTCGAAAAGAACATTTCTCCCACGCCGCTCGCAGTCCTGGTAGACGATGAGACGGATCTGACTGGGGTCCAGCTCCGGGGAGGCCCAGCTGAGGGAAGACAGACATGGACGTGAGAATGAAGGTGGCACAACGCCAGCACAGTGACTTTTACAGGCCGACCACACAGTGCTCCGGAGCGGACACAACACTGACCACACAGACAGCTGACTAATAAGCTTCCTTCAGCTGTCAGCTGTCATTGTCTGGGCTGCCATTTTGACAGCTCCTGCATTGCTGCCATTCCTTGGGTTTAAAATCGTCCTGTTTAGTAAAGAGTGGCAGGCAACCTACCCAAGAATGAGAATAAACAAAAGCGCGTTGTTTATGAGGTGGGATTTGGGTAAAGGGAGCAAGGTTAGTGAACGACTAAAGGGCCGTTCACATTATAACAATAAAGATAACTATTAAAAAAATCTAGTTTGAAAAAATCTTTTTATTACAAAAAATAGCGGAGTTCACAACACAACTATAACAATAAATATACAAGGAATGGTATCACTTTGAGCATTTTTTTCTCTAACTGATAAACAATAAACCAATGACAGCCAATCAAATCTATTTGAACTTTAAGTGCACATGCATTTGAAATGACAGATGACACTGTGGAGAAGCTTATTACTTATGACCTCAGGTATCCAGCGCTGATGTGAAATTCACTACGTAATGTTTTTTTCTACTACACTGACCATGCCAAAAGGTAAAATATTAGATTACACTAAATACTAGATTCACTGTTTTAGAGTTAAACGCGGCATGTTGAGGACATCTGCTGTGTATACCCACTGTGTAAATACAACAAAAACACAATATTTATACATTTATTACAAGTGAACAATTACAAGCGTTTTAGTAAAGGAAATATGTAATATTAGTTAATGCCATTGAAGGCAAATGATTTGCGCGATTACTCCGCTTCGGCATCGAATTAGCATCAAGTTATCGTTATCATCGGGTGCTGTGGACCCTAAATATAGTTATCATTATGGTTAGCATTATAATGAGAACGGCCCTTAAGTCAGAGGGAAGGGTTATTTCTGTGCTCTGCGTCAATGCAGGTGAAGAAAGGCACAGGACAGGCGGTAAAGTGCACGGTTGTTTACTCATCCCACCAACTGCAAATTCCAAACAACCGCTCTCATTCTCTTCAGAGAGGAAAATGAGTCAAACATAGGGTTGATGACAGCATCACTCGCTCTTTCAAGACATCTCATCCTTCATTCAAAATAACAAAACACTACATTTGAGCACAGTTTTGGTCTGTAAAAACAAGCCGTAGGACAGTAAGGGCAGAACTCACAGCCTTTGAGGAATTCCTTAAGCGTTCCTTAAATAAGCCAAGAATAACTTTCACTACAGGCTGTTAAACATTCGCACATCAGTTGCCTAACAATACAGCTGTGTATGGTATAAAAAAGCCAAACAACATGACTGTTTTACCAATGTACACCAGCCAAAACCTCACATCGCCCACCTATCTAGCTGTATACATGGGATCATTATTCTTTAAAAATTTGACTTGCTTAACCTGAATATGGCAAATACTCATATTGTTCAATAGTAGTACTGATAAATATTTTTCGTGTTAAAATTAAAGGGTACTGGCTGGCTGATTGACAACAGGAAACTTAACGATTACAGTATATAAATAAAAAAGACTGACAGCCTTCACAGCAAGCTCTCAAGATGCAACCCGTTAAGCATAATCTCCCAGCGTATATGTCGTATACGATCTCCAAAGCGAGGAGAATGTATACGACCGCACATCATGCTCTTGTCCCGCACATACAAGACAACACAAACCATAAAGTATTCACTCAGTCACTCTCCTGGCTGTCTGACTCCGCACAGACCTTGTTACTTTAGCAGCTTCTTCGAGCACAGATTCAAACTCTATTAGCACACAGTAAAAGCAAGCAGGCATGGAGTACCTGGACATCTGTGTAATTGTGCCAGTGCGCTTTCCCATCCTCCCTATCCCTCAGTCTGCTCTTCCTCACCCACGAGCAACGCTAAGAATAGCACTGAACTAAATCCAAACAACAACATGAGACTGTCAGGTGACCTCCAGGCCGAGCTGGACAACTCCTGGACAATTGCATCTGTACGTCCTGGTTGAATATGATGAAACTGAAGAAAGTGTGAGTTTGACTAATGCCCATAGAGAAGACTAATCTGTCCCTGGCTCTGACCTCTGACCACATCTCACAGCCCTGCCCTCAGCTGACGGTCAGTGTTAGGTTGCACCAGAAGCACGCGGGTGTTACATAAAGAAACTTTTCAGACCGTGACGCAGTTCCTGTCCGCTAACCGGGGTCATTTTTGAACACATGCGGTGGGAATTTTTCCAGGCTACATTCCTATCAGCTCTACCAGAGCCTGCTGCCCTAAAATACAAGCAGCCCTTCAAGACATCTTTATAGACAACAAAATAATAATCTCAGTGAAACTTAATAATAAAATAATCTTAGTGTAAGCATAAACCTGGTGGTCTAAGCAACATTTATTCACAGCACCCATTCATAGACTGTGTTTAATAGGCTAGCGCTCATATATTTCATTGAAATAGTAGGGATGGACTGATAAATCGTCCGATGATGCTTGCTATGCTTCTTAATAAATTATGGTGAAATGCCCCTACATCCAAAAGCCAAAGGGGGGTTTCCCATGGAAACTCAATATGGTTTAAGCACATATTTATATCGCTGTTCTTCACACCTTTACAGGTATTTTCATGAGAATAAAGAATATGTATAATGATAATGTTTGATAAGTGTTACTTTTTCAAATGCATGTTATAAACGACTCAAACTACCGACTATAAGCCGCGTTTCATAACTTGGCTGGTGCTGTGTCTTATAGTCAGGTGCGCCTTGTAAGTCAGTATCAATTAATTTTGACATTTATGAGACAAGAGACATCATTAACGTCAACAGCCGCAAGAGTCCGCTATATGTTGATCCTGTATTTATGTAATTTAATAGATTTAATGATGCTGAATCTGCAAATTTTACGCCTGTTGGCTTGTTCGGTTAATTTTGACTATTCAACCTTCCAGGTAAGTTCTGTATGCTATGGTTTATCGTTTAAATAACTGATAATATTACTTTTAACGTACAGACATCCATTCAGCCTGCTGTTCTGTCTGCTATTGTTTAATTGAATAACTTGCCTTTCCAGATTAATGTCTGTTCTTCGGCTTGGATTTTGTGAAATAATTTTTTTAAATAAACGCGACGTATAGTCCACTGCGACTGTACGTGACTTATATATGTTATTTCGTCTTAATGACGCATTTTTAAATGATGCGGCTTAAACTCCGGTGTGGCTTTTAGTACGAAAAATACGGTAACAGTGATTTCAGATTTATGAGGACTTCCTGATCAAAATCTGTAGTACATGAAATAGCTGTGCATAACATCAGTTGTGCGATTCAGAATATCAGCCAGGTATTATTAGTGTGTATCAGCATTTGTCGTCCCATCGCCATGTAATATTCTACAGAAATAAAGTTAACTTTAAGATCTCCAGGCGTCAAATATTAGTGAACCCTTAAAGACGTAAAACGGACAGCGTATCTTTCAGTACCTTCAATCACCTCTCCTCTTTATACCGTTATACTAGAACAGGAAAATTGAAAGCGAATACATTAAAGAGTAACTAAACCCTAAACCAACTTTTTTTAGTTAATGATCTGTAAGAATGATGCTTTATTAGTGCTGTTCATTGATTTTAGTAACTTTTTTGACATTAAGATATAAAGTGTTTCAATACTGCAATATATGGTGTAAAAACGTCTGAGTGCTGCCCTCTTCAGGTTGAACGGTGGCTATTGCAGTTGAATTTTCCTATTGGATGTTGGGTCCAAAAAATGACTCGTGACGTAAGCAGTTTCAAGCTCACCACGCCCTTGTTACGATCTCACCACACACTTGGTAAGAGCTTAGTTCGTCCCCACTATCTCCGTTGGGATCTGCCCACTTTTCTTGCATTTTTCAAATATTGCCAGTGGGTGGAGTCAGGCTCTGACAAGGGGTTTAGTTACTATTTAAAATATGTGCACCTAGCAATAAATAATCTCTTAGATAAATTCACACACAATCTTTTTCAAACTTTACAATTATCGTTAGACCAATGTCACATTTACCCACAGAATGTCCAAAAATCACCACGGACACTCTTACTATTAAATAACTTGTTTTTGAGCTGTGCTTTGGTGAATCTTCTAACTCTGTCAGCTAGTGCCCAAAAATAGTTTTGGTAAGCCAACATTTAAATGATTATATTATGGTGGTTTAAAGAAAGATAATTAAATTATCATTCGAAATAAAAAAATGTGTTCCTCAGTCAAAATGATGCAGCAGGTCACACATAGCTCACAAACAATAAAAATCGGCTGACACTTTTTTTATTATTCTGCGGTCTTCAGCACTCAATTCAGCATAATAAGTCGTATTTATTTTCACAAGAATACTGGAGCTATCTAAGAGAGAAATCTGAGTGTATGCCAGTCTTTGGGTTTGGCTGAAGGTAATCCCCTGCCAGAGCACACAAAAGCTTTTGGCTCAGTTGAGATGTGCAATATGACCATCTGCCCCTGCCAAAACCAAAGAAACTCCAGCAGCATTTTGGTTCTTCACCCATTCACTTGCCCTCTTTGATATTCTTAGGGATAATCTAACTCATCATCACTATGAGCTCTTCATACTGAACATGATGCCTTCAATACTTGCCCTAAATAGTTCTCCTGTAAGTTGTTGTCCACACTGCAGAGTAAACACCTTAGACTAAAGATACAAATTGGAAATGTAATAAATGTATATGGATTATAAGCTCAAATGAGTGCATGACACGCTATTCTTTTATGCTGCTGAATGACTAGCTCTGACCATTCTGGATGTATTACAATACAAGAGACATGATGATGTGCTTCCAAACAAGGCAACAACTTTAAAACCTCATTCACACAGCACTTTGGTCCCAAAATACCTGTAAAATTGCCACACAGACTTCTGTGTGAACACAAACACGTCCTCTAAATGTTCTGGTATTTCTTTTGGAAAGAGGACCTAGTAACATTCCCATAATATTCCCCGAAAACCCTCTGTGTGAACAAGACGCAGAAACAATGCCATAAGGGGCATGCCGTAGTAAGGACGTGTGTTATCGCAACTATGAAGTTATGGTTCAGTTCTTTAAAATTTGCAATTTACAAGAAGATCAACATTCACAACGTGAAATGTCTGCAAACTGGACTGAAGCAGATATCAGGGAGCTTGTCACTATCCGTGCTGAAGTCATTCAACAGCATAAAAGAATAGCGCGCCATCGCAACAAGATATATCGTTCAGCACTTTAAAACGGGGGTTTTAAATGCACATTAATAATCACAATGAGAAATGTCTTCAAACTGGAATAAAGCAGAGATCAGGGAGCTCGTCAAATATCCACACTGAAGCTGAGATCATTCACCAGAATACTAGAACAGCATTGCACACGCTCCTTTATAATTGTTAATAAACAAAAATGCAGGCGAGTGGTTTCTGGAGAGAGAAATCAAGGATAATAAGCAAACTTTAGACGCTGCAGATAAAAAACTACCAAGTGCAGGACTTTAAACACATCATGCGTCTTTACGGGATCTTTACACTGTGTGTGTGAATGCACATACAGATTCCGAAAAATCATTGGCAGTGTGAATAAACCAAAAATCAAACATAGCTGCAGGAGGCGCAATGACAATTACGAAGTGCCCGAAAATAGTCCCCTGCTATTGAAAGATAATAAAGAGACTATTTTCGTCTGCCATATAATATCACTACGCCTCCTGCAGCCATGTTACGGCAGCAAAGTCCTTGATTATAACGCCAGAATGAGAGTATAGTTCCTAGCCATATCTGCCTAGAAAATCGCAACTTGAAATTTTCTGTCGACCTTAGTACACGATGTAACTACAGAGGATTTAAGTTTTAAATAGAAAAAATATTGAAACTTTTTTCACTGAATATTTTTAGGCGCGATGCTAATGAGTTAATCAGATTGAAAGGATTGTGCTAAGCTAGGCTAAAAGTGGTAGCGCCAGACCCGGAGATCAGCTGAATGGATTGCAAAACAGTAAGAATCTAATGTTTAAAAAATTAGCATATTTTCAAAAAAAGTGCAGTGTCCCTTTAAGTATTTGGCAGTCTAAGAATAAGCTTTGATATGAATTTGGCGGCATTTAGACTGTGAGACATATTACACAATAGGTGTAAAGAAAAACAAAACAAGTGATGCTTTTTGTTCAAGGCTAATTGAGGCCATTTATGAAAGCAGTGTGGAGGAGAAGACAGCCAATAATCAAAGTAGTGAGCATTAAGAATTACAGCAGAGAACAGCACTGTGTTTCTTGTCTGTGGAAACAATCCTTCTGGGCCGGGCCCAAACCACATCTACTCAGAGCAGTGGAGACCCTTAAAGGTGCTGTAGAATGTAAAACTGTATTTACCTAGGCATAGATGCATAATTAAGAGTTCTGTACATGGTAATGATGACATATCATGAGCCTCAAACACGATTGTTTCCTCCTTATGTAGACCTTGTGCATTCAAAAGCCAGTTCGAAAACAGACCAATCTCAACATAACACTGACTGCGACGTTACAGTTGAGATGTACACCCCCAACATTAAATGACACATTAAATACAATGTTGTTATACAATGCTAAAAAAAAAGTTGCGACTGCTGAGTTAGCGCTATATGCTAGGTAATGCAATATTCTAACGTTCTACTACTGACATTATAGTTACGTTTTGTAGGCCCATACTGAAAAAAAAACACAAACTTACAGATCAAAAATGTCCATAAACAATCTCCAAACAATTGATTATTCCTCAAATTCTCTATCTTCTTCTGATACAGGCTTAAACACAAGGTCTGTTTACACACACAGACAGAGCTATCAAAGGAGCAGCTCTGAGAAACAACCAATCAGAGCAGAGCTTTACACATAATTTTTTCACATTATTATTCATGACCCTTTCAAATAAGGTAATAATAGACTTTTTCATTCTAAGGAAAAATCCTAGGGTTGTAAATGGACATGTTAAACCGTTTCTGGATCATTTTTACACTTAATAAAGCCACAAATCTAGATATCAGTGAACAATTTGACATTATTTCAATGGCACCTTTAAATATACATGAAGCACAATATTAGTGTACCACTACGACAACCACTACTACTTCTACTACATGTAAAACTAGTGTACTCATAAAATGACACATTTTGTTTGTCAGTCCAGTGTAGAGGACCCACTGAACCTTCTTTCACAAGCGATTTCTACAACCAACCTTATCTCTAATTACCAAACTTGACATTAATATAAATAAAGCTAAAGATTAATAATCCAAAAAAGCTTAAAACAATAACAACTTCAAATGTAACAGAAATGCTAAAAGCAAACTGCAGTGCTTATGGTAAAGTATAATAATGTTATAATGCATCTATGAAGCACCCAGTGACTGCACGAGAATGTTGGATGACAACGTCACGTGGTGGGAGTCCCGTTGACAGAGGTCTATAACGCGAACATTATTACCTATATTAAATGAGCACTGTATAAAATTCCCTGAATATCAGAGGAATTTACATCAATGAGTTCATAGTAGATCGAGTCTATAAATATTCTTCTCTTAATCGTGTCAACAGCACTGTACACGCGCGCGAGACATGATAATAGCGTAAAGTGGTAAACTATCTAGTACAAATTTTATACACACACACATTGATCAGAATGATAAATTATGGTGGACTGTGTGGTATAAGTTCACTTAGTTAAGCGGGTTTCACTTAGATCAATAATGTTTTGATTGAACGTGCTAGTAGCACGAGGCTAAAAAAACAATCTGTACACGAGGAAAACAATACTCCATTACTACAAATAAATACAATCCAGGAATCAAATACATTCTTCTGTATCAACATAAACAAATATATAACGAGTGTGTTGTCATATTTCCCTCTAGACTTGAGACATTGCGTCTCCTCAGTGCAGATGAGCGCGAGCTCGACACGTACCTGAACACGGCGTCCTCTTTGTTACACTTCACCGGCGGTGATAACGCTTTTCCTTTGTTAAAAAGTTTATGAAATAACGTGGGAGCCATAATGGACCCACAGTTTAGAAATTAAAATTCCTTTTGTCCTTTTAATTCCTGAGATACAATCGACTTCTGCAAACGGACTCCATTTGTGGGACAGTCATATGACTGACATTAGTCACAGGAGCTGCTTGGCAACGCTCTCCGCTCTCCTATTGGTCAATAATTCGATGCGCTTGCCTTGAGCCCCGCTGATTGGCTAACATTGCAGCACTTGCATCACGTGTCACTATCACTGTGTTGATGTTTTGGTGTTACCAGTGCAATGCGTTAAGGGTTAATTAATATACACTGCGTGAAATACAGTGTTGGGTGTAACTAGTTACTAAGTAATTAATTACTGTAATCTAATAACGTTTTTCTTTAAGTAAGGGATAACTCTTATTTTTTCCAGTAATTTAATTACAGTAACTTCTGATGTAATTGAACTAAATACTGTGTATGGACCTTAGAACAATTATATATATTAAAGTATGAGTTTAAAATGCATATTATCTATGCATCCTTCTCACTTTAAATAATTTGGTGAGATAATAAGAATAATGGTAACATTTTAGTGTACTTTGCAATTCTCACTATTTACTGGTTGTTTATTAGGATAATTATTACAGAGATATTGGCTGTTTATTAGTATTTAAAGCACACTTTAATTCCTGATTCTGCAAAACCTTATTCTACATCCTTAATCCCACCCAATTCCAACCAATACTTAAGCTACTTTTCTAAGTATTTATAAGCTGTAATTAGGAGTACATTCAGGTAAATGTGATTAATAGTTAGTTAATAGAAAGAAGTGAACCTTAAAAAGTGTGACAAGAATAATTTATGGACCTTTATATGATTTATTCAAGCCATTTTAAGCCTATCTTTCTATCATTTACTAAATAGGATTTGGAAAGTAATTAGTAATAATTAAATACTTTTTGGAGAGAGTAGTTTGTACAGTAATCCAATTACATTTTTAAAGATGTTATAGTTAACTAGTAATGAATTACTATTTTTGAGTAACTTAAATGCAAGATTACATTACACAAGATTATATATTAAATACATATTAACCAGACAAACTGTAATGCATTAAAATATTTTAAAATGCATTAAAATATCAAGTCACAAAAACAATGCAAAAAATCTCTTTTCATTCTTTATTTATGAATAAATTATTTATGAACATATATATATATATACACACTGTATAAATAATTGTATAAATAAGATTTTTTTTTAAATAAGATTTGTATCCAATAAAGCTCATTTTTGGGTCACAACTCCACCTAAAGAATCTTTAAAACAAAAACAAAAAAATTAAATAAACCCAAACATCACTTTAGTCCAATAGACATGTGATTGAAACAAAAATTAATGGATTAAAATGGTAATTATATTTTAAACATAGTCCTTACCCATTATCTTATCCAGAATTGCTACACATCATTCTCGAGAGCTGCAAAATCATTAATTAAATGCATTTAAATAACGTCAACACCAAAGTTGGTTGTATATTACTCTAGTGCAGGGGTGACCAACCCTATTCCTAGAGATCTACCCTCCTGCATATTTTAGTTCCAACGCAGCATATGACTCAAATTTTTAGATAGCCCTGAAATGCTTGATTGCCAGGTTCAGGTGTGTTTGATTGGGGTTGGAGCTGAACTCTGCAGCACAGGAGATCTCCAGGAACAGGGTTGGTCATCACTGCTTCCATTGACAAATGTTTTCAATATAATGCCTCACCATACAGAAATCATTCACCCTCAAGTCTTCAACCGCGAAGAAGTCAAACTGACACAGCACAAGGCTCTAAGTGAGCCACTACATTCAGAAACAAAACACAAAAAAAGGAAAGAAAATAATTCCACAAATCCAACATCTAATTGTTTTTGTCTTGAAGTCTTAGCTTGCCCTCTGCTGGTCACTGTATTTTTCTGTACACTACACAATGATTCTTTTAAGGTAACAATATTCAACAGGAACATTTCCAAACCTTGTTTTGACTGAAGTCTCCTAAAATGCTTGGGATACTATGGGGATTATCTAAAAAGAACAGAATCACATGCCAAATAAATGTTTGTGTCTCTTTATAACGTTTTCTCCTTCTTATAACACTGCCAGAAAAAGAAAGACAAAAGTTACCATTTTGGCAGGAAACTGGAATGAGTATGTTTGTTTTAGTCTTTGAAAAAATGCTTTTCTTTCACATTCATCTGCAAAGTCAAAGAATTTAGCTGGCTTTGAGGAATCATCACAGGATTTCAGTGACATGGTCTGAACTTCATTAAAGACGTCTTCGGTTCGTCTAACCAGCTTGTCATTTTGTACTCCATAGTGTCGACGGCCTGTTGTATTGCATCTGTGGCTTGATATATTCCTTATTTTCACAATATCACTGAACATCACTTTTCTGCATTTTATTGGTTTCTTATTTTCTGCAAAACACTAGAGAGTAGTTATAACACAGAGACAAAAATATTACACACACACAAACACATACATAATGCACAAACATATAAAGAGCTCAGATGCAAAACCCTCTAAGTGCATCTGACATGTTTTCTTGTAAATGAGGATTTTTATGACTCTTTGCCAACACAGTAGTATTTCTGAATGACCTGAGGCCGGGATTAAGCAGATTTAAAGTGAAAGTATGGGGGTTTAGGGCTTTCGCATCTCAGCTCCTCATATAAACATTCAAGAGTTTGCGGTCACTTGACTGAAATGGTTTTCATGATCTTAAAAACTTAAGTTGTCCCAACTTTTTCTGATTCGGGTTGTATTTTTAAAAACCACTGTCGCTTCGGTTTAGGGTTAGATTTGGTGTTTGCATTAGAATGTGTATTGGTTTATACTATTTTTTCAGATATTTTTTTTATATGTCGCCTGCCGTTAGGGTTAGAGTTGGGTTGGGGTAAGGATGTCATTTTATGTAAATCTAACCCTAAACTGAAGCGACAATGGTAAGAAAACAGGACAAAACAGTTGAGTAACCAATACGTGATAATCACACGAAAACAGAAATTCGTTATACGAACACGAATAAACGCTGAAATTCGTGATATCACGAAATAAAAAATCAAAACATTTCTTGAGACTGGGTTGACTAATACACACTTACACACCAAAGGAAATTTAAAAAATGTGAATCGGACCATAGGCACTCTAAAAAAAAATTGGGAAAGTAAGATTTAGATGAAACAGTTAAAGAAAATCAGCCAATAAGAGACTCTAGTAAGAACTCTACTCAGTGTGAATCATCAAGAAGTTCCTTAATAAAATGACAAGAAAACATTTCTGCAAACTTTAGACAAAGAGTTACTATAGACTGAAGATGTGAAAGTACTTAACCAGTCCCTATACATTATTCTAAAGCATATGACTCTGAATAAGCAAACAACACTCACCTGCTTTTCCACAACAGGAGAGAAACTTGGCTCTCTTTTGTTCTTGACCGGTGTTTTCTTTTCAGCTGGCTCTAACAAACATCCCATTAAATACAGAAACTTAGAATTATTTACCATGCCGTTTATTTGTAACATATGTGAAGGAAAAAACACTTCTTTTGCAAGTACCTGATGTAATGTCAGAAGCCAAGATTTCAGAAAGCACTCGTACAGGGGAGAGGCTAAAAAACATTAAATTACTAAAATCCATAACCTTTTATTTAACAAGAGTCAATCTTTACTTCATTAACCCTATAGAACCCAAGACAAAAATAGGATGTTTAGTAGAATGTGGCCGTTTCGCAATGGGAAGGCTGCAGCCTCCAGAGGTCGCATATGCAAGTTGCATACATCATTTAGCCTTATTTTAGCTAACTGAGCATTACATTTGAAGCCATAAGCATATTACAACAATTTACGATTAACTATGAAAATCTTTTACTTTGTCATGTATTATTTTAGAAAATAAACAATTATAATGTATGCAGCCTACAAATGCGACCTCCTTAGGTTGCAGCCTTCGGATTGAGAAACGGCCTATGTGGGTGCAGACACATCCCATGCCAAGGGTTAAATGCCCTTCAAGAATTTAGACACAGGACAGTTACAATAAGTGAAACAATATGTACAATACACACATTTGGGTCTATTTTTCTGATACAACATTTATTACGTTTTTATATTATAGCATAACAAACTGGCATGACCTTTGAACTAAGTTAACATGGTAGTGCAAATTAACACCAACATGAGTGACCTTTCTCTGTAATAAATACATATTTATAAACTTCAGATTTCAGGTTTAAATTTTACCTTTCAATCCCAGAGTTTCCATGCTATATCAAATAAATAAGTCTTACCTTATGGGTGACAATGAAGATGAACGTTTCCGTTTCTCTTTAACAGCGTCTAATGATAGTTCTGCAGGAAGTTGAAAACAATGATTAAGACTTTTGTTTTCTTACTCGGCACAACATCTGATCTAGCCTTTGTGTGAAACATCCCTTGCTGTATTCAATGAAGATCAGTCGTGACATACCGAGAATGGAGGAGAGGTCTGGAGCCTGATGCAGCGCTATATCTTCTGCATGACTCAGATCTAGAAGAGTTGAGTTTTTAACACCATTCAATATTCCATCGTTACCGACTATGGTGATCCCCTCATCTGAGAAGTATACAAATATGATTAACATAAAATGATATTTACTCAAAACCATCTCTTGTTCATCGCTCCCAAGCTTTAAACTTATTTCCTTCTTGTAAACCACCTAGCTTAGGAGCCAAGCTAACAATAAGCAAAGTCTACAAAAACGCAATGTTTAACAATCCTTCATTCGTATGTCACTTTGGAGAAAAGCTTCTGCTAAATGAATACATTACCACAATAGGATTACCACTATTATCTGCTCTGCGAAACTCCTCAATAGATGAAAGGGTGGAGTCAGTGTTTAAAGTTGAAGAATCAGTTTCCAAACAATCCAACAAGAAGCTGGAAACCCCAGAGGGCATGGTTATACCTGACCAGCGAGAGAAAACCATTACATAATTTTTAGGGTAAATTTAACCACTAATCCAACTATAAGAGAGAAAGAGTTAAACCCAACTTGTGGTCTCCTGACTGGAATCTTTGGAGGCACTGGCGGTCATCAGGGTCTGAGCAGAGAGGAATTATGACCGCTTGCTTAGGCTCTCATGCAAAGCTCTTAAAATACACAGCCTGTGCATGTATGTAACATTTGAACCACATTTTATGCTATTTACAGTAATACATGCGATATCATGTGTGCCACACCTTACAATGACCTCCTCTGGATCCTGAAGATGATCGGCCACTGAGATTTCTTCTTCCTGTCTTTACAACTCTGAAATTTGTAATTCACACGCATATTTTTAAATAGCGAAGCAGATTAACAGGACAGATACAACCGTTTAGTTTTATAAGGTACACCAGGCAGCCAGGTGTTGTGTGCACAAGCTCATGAATATTAATTAGCTAATATTTGCATGAAAAGATCTGAGCATTTGAAAATAACTTTGGGGAAATTTCTTGCTTGGAGATTTTATTACAGACATATTAGGATGAACATTCGTGTAATGTATGATAAGGGTTGTCAGCACTTGCGCCGCCCTCCCTGCCTCACACATAAAATAATACAATTATAATTATTTTGTAAATTATATACATTTATATGATGTGGCAATTGTGAAATTTCCCACAGGAGGCGGGTCTTATAAGTTTAGTTTCAATGTTAAGAAATAAGCACATATTATGATATGACATCAAATTTAGCCAATCAGCGTCCTCAAATCTAATACGAGATGAATAATTTCGCTGTTGCCCCAAACTGCTAAATTAAAGACTGAGAAATGGGAGCGCAATTTTTACTATGTGACGTGGACGTTATTCTGGGCAATCTTCTTCATATTCATTTGCAAAGAGAACTTTGGCAGAAAAACTGAAGGTAAGAGAAGTTACCAATGCTTATGGTCCTCTCCCATTTTTCTTCAACAAAAGGTTGTGTACACATGGATCCCTAAATATTTTACTACAAATAAAACATTAAACCTATTTTTGCTACAGAAACCATAGTTTTGTAGTAAAAACTGTGGTATTTGTAGTAAAACTGTGGTCAACAAACTGTAATCAGTCCACCTAAAAGCATGTTACTACACTTTTACTATAATAAAACCATGGCAAGTTAAAGCATATCAGTATCAGCAGCACATTTTAATACAATATCCTTAAAATTTGCAACCACTTAAAGATAAATATGAAAAATATTTTTAGATGATTAATATTGTGTTTTTGTTAAGTTAAATATAGGCTACAGTTCCCCATGCACTCACATACTTTTGGTTAACTTTGTTTACCTCTCCTGAATTTTCCACAACTCGTAAAATTTTAAATTAATAGTAAAATACAATACTACTACTTCATGATGTCTATAAGAGAGTTTTTTATATATCATTTTAGGGCATCCAGTTAATCTCAGAGCGCCACCTGCAGGCTGATTTGGCCAACGGGTATCAGTAAAAATTCTATGAATCAATGGTATCTGTAATTGTAGGACGTAGGCTTAGGCTACTCTGTTTTATGTGGACAATATTAGACTACATGTGTGTGTTTGTATAAATGTAACGTATCAAAAAATAATCCCACCTGTCTTTAATGAATCCAAACACGTTACATTTACTCCGCTGTCGACCACGGCGAACACTTCGACTTACTTTGGGTACAAATGCTCTGATATCTATTAATTAAAAACAACTACGAGTAAAAATGTGATTTCACTATAAATCACTGCCGCATTACACAAAGACATCATACCGATAGATGAAGTAGCTCTTATTGGCGTCACATTGCGACATTGTCGTGCTGAAGACTTCTTATAATTCATATTAAATGTTAAAGGGTCAAGCAACAGCAGCAGCTTTTTATAGTAGTGTTCACCAGCAAATAATTATTTAAAAGCCCGCTGTCATGTTAACAAACCTCGTTGGCTGTTGTTTATAGGGGGACGCACCTTAATTAACGTGCACCCCAAACGTAACCTAGCAACGTCATTAATATTAATGAGATTGATGCGTTTGACTTCACGCAGCCGCAAGAACCCACAAGCGAATGACATCAAAATACCGCGAGAACGAATCGAAGGAGCAGTCTGCCCCTCCCCTCAGATTTCTCTGGCCAAAATATGTTTTATATATGCTATAATGCTAAATACATTTTGGAGAAAATAAGTTTAATTAAATATATTTATGAATTTTAAAATATGTTTAGTTTCAACTTTCATTTATCCTCATAGGCCTATATTTCAAAATGTACAGTAGTTCTGTATGGGAAGATATGTATTCTTGGCCAAAATATATTATATGTATTTTTGACATATATTTGATTTAAATATTTTTACTCAAGTGCATTTTTCAAGAATCGGTTCTTTGTCACATTCTTTAGAAAATAAACATTTAGTACATAAAAAATCTCAATCCCTCAGTAGGCTACTTTGGGCACTGTAGGGATAGCTGCCCACTGCTCCGAGTGTGTGTGTGTGTGTGTGTGTGTGTGTGTGTGTGTGTGTGTGTGTGTGTGTGTGTGCGTGCGTGCGTGCGTGCGTGCGTGCGTGCGTGCGTGCGTGCGTGTGTGTGTGTTCACTGCTCACTGGGATGGGTAAAGTGCAGAGGTCACATTTCGAGTATGCGTTCCATACGTGACAAACATGTCACTTTTACTTTAAATTACTTTTGCTTGAGTAAAAGTGACGGGTCTTTTAAAGTCGCCATGAAACGGAAGTAGCGATTGCCTTATTTTCCCCGTGGTGACGTATATCCGAATGAAACGGCTTTTGAGATGAAATAAGGCAGGGCTGGATTTGAATTTGTCCATCGAGATCTGATTGGATCGTTTGAAGTTGGGTCGTGTTGCTAATTGCTAATCGCTGCGATCTTCTCCCGGACCCCGCCCACCTGCCATACTTTTGACCGGAAGTGAAGAGAGATCGTTTTGAGGAGGGGAGGAGATTTGCATTTTTGATTAAAGATTATGAGCACACACGAATTTTTTAAAAATAATGAAGCTCACAGATAAGTCATTTGTTAATAATACCACAATATTTAAAAAATATATATAGTTTTTCATTTCAATTTCATTGCGACTTTAACTTTACCTGTAATTCATTTAAGGTCAGCCATGTATCATATACATAAACCTAGTGGCTAAAACTTTGGAATTTAGCCATTCAAAACACTTTTACAAGATAAGTTAGTTATTATAACCATATGAGCAGACATATAGCAGTCCATATATACTGCAAATATTAAGTAAACAGCTTTGATCCATCACATGCTTTTATTACCATGATGATTGGCCTAGTTATTTGTTTGTTAAAAAATTGGGCTGTCAAAAGATTAATCACAATTAATCGCATACAAAATAAAACTTTGCATAATATTTGTGTGTGCACTGTGTGCAATTATTTTGTATATATAAATACACACACATGTATGGATGTAAGAAACATTTACGTGTATAGATAGATAGATAGATAGATAGATAGATAGATAGATAGATAGATAGATAGATAGATAGATAGATAGATAGATAGATAGATAGATAGATAGATAGATATTATATAAATAAATAAAATAAAATAAATATACAAAAAAAACATTTCCTTAAATGTATATATATTTATGTATGTGTGTATTTATATATACATATACCTACACACAAAACACACACAAATATATTATGCAAACACAAACTTTTATTTTGTATGCGATTTTTGTATCTTTTGACCAGTTACGTAAATAAAGATAGTTGTAATCCTGTACTCATGACCATCACAACCAGAAGATTTACAAAGAATCCTTTATTTTTACAGTTTTGCACACACTCATCACTATCTTTGTGAATATGCAGAGATGTACATGCACATGAAAGACTTAAGGAAAAGATGCAAGTAAACATTTAAATAACCAAAACATAAAATGTTGGTCAAAATTGTGAGGAAAAACTGGAGCTTGAGCATCTAAATGGAGTTTAAAATAATCTTTTATTACAATAAATTAATACCGGAATATACCTGATAGCTCAACCAATTATCTGTCAAGTTTTATAATCTGCAAGTAAATATTACAATAAAGTCCAATACTTCAATATAAACCAAACCGGAAGGTGGAAAAGGCCGGAATGTGCTTTATGGAATCTGAAACGATTAAAATGAATAAATTAAATTCTCTGCAGATCTATTTTCAACCATATCCCTTCAATAAATACAAAGATAAAGTTCTGATATCATTCAATAACAGTTTTAAAGTTATTGGGTTTTCTACACTGCAAACCATTGCTTAAATATTTCCACGTCTATTGTTCTTCAGAATGTACACTACTATTGAAATACTTTGGATGAAATGGAACGGAAAAGCTAGTTTATTTGTCAGCCGAAAATCGTATGGCATGCTCACTTTTGGATCACGTGAGCCACATTCGTAGACACCTTTACTACACAGAGCATTATAACGTAACTATAGTGTGTGTGTTTGTGTGTGTAAGGGTCTACCGATGTCCTGGAGAACGAGCCTGTGAGACACAGCCTCGTGAAATGCTGGGTATACATCATGCATTGCTTTTAGCTCAAAATGTGCTGGGTTTGCTATCCAAATTCCCTTTGAACCCGTGAACAAACCCAACATGTACTGTCAAGGGGTGAAATAATTTTGCCCTCCTTGGTCCAGTGAAAAAGAAAACAATGAAGCACGCATGCTCGAACTGCTTCAGTCTCATGAGGAGGACTAATTTGGTTGTAGCGCTGCCACATTTCTAAAGGCGCACCGACTGTTGACATTCACAGCCAAAGGAAGATTTACTCTTAATGACTCTTTTAGCCAGTAAGCTCATGCTTTGCCCTGACGCCAGTGGCCCGTTTTCAGTATTTTGTGCCAGCTAATTTTCTGAATGAAGAAGAACAAAAAGGTAATGAATGTCAGTAAAACGTCCTTGTCTTCTGGTGACAGTACAGTTACATGGAAATGTTGCTGTACAGTTGTTCGATTTCTGTCTTGAAATATTCCTTCAGCTCCGGTCTTTTGGCCTTTAAAGTTGGGGTCAGCAATCCGTTTTGTATGGAGAACATTTCTTTATGAATGTGTATGTCTTTAACCTGAGGGGGAAGTCAAGTAAACATTTTTACATTGCATTGTCAAAAAATTATCCTGAATGTAAGTATTTCGTCATTGCTTATGATTTTGAGAGTTTGGGCCAGGATTATCTGTTTATCCAAACAACTGGCAAACCATAGCAGTTTAGTTAAACAGTAACTTTTTTTAATAATGCAGGCCTTAAAGTAAATTTCTTCAATAGCACTTTTCGCACACAAGTTATTTTTTCAAGCATACCTGCTCAAATGAATGGAGGCCACTGGTTTTTCCCAAACGCACCATATCATCTAAGATCGCTTGCTTTATTCCCTATTGACAAAATGGATAAAATAATGTATATAATGTAGGATGATATCATTTATTTATTTAAAAAATGTCATTTATTTATTTGATGAAATCTTACTTGATTTTCACACAGTTCTTCAAAGCAGCCCCCAAAGCCTTTTTTCTGAGCCCATGAGGGTAAAACCTCTATATCAGGTACGACAATTCCAACCAGACACGACTGCACAAACACATTCAAGATCATTTACTATAGTTACACACTCATGTGTCATAATGTAGCTATACCTTATTGCAGACCACACAAACATTAGTGACTGACCTGCAGACTGTCACCATGGACGTAGAGCTGAGACACAGGTTCACTTCGGATGTAGATGTTTTCGATTTTCTCTGGAGAAATATATTCACCTTGAGCTAATTTAAAGATGTGCTTCTTTCTGTCAATGATGCTCAATGTGCCATTCTAAATGAAACAACAAAGACAAATGAGGTTAGGAGTACAAAGTACACAAAAGCCCTTCATCCATCCGTTCATCTGTATCATCAATACTGATGACCACAAGATGGCAAACAAATTAAATTTTAACACAGCTTTCCTTTTCGTTTCTGTAAGTTTTTCTTAATGAACTGCTCATGTAATGAACCACGCCAATTATGTCATTGAAAAAGGTACAATGTAACACTTTTGACCAGTGTTTGGGCAGCAACTAGTTACTTGGAGTTACAGTAATAATATTACATTCTCTGGTAACTAGTAGTGTAACTGGTTTCTCATTCATTTTTATCACAGTCGCTGATGTTTTAAAATTCAAAAATCCAATCATTCTTATTTATTTTCATAATCATCATGCATGTACGTATGTATGTGACATAATCAACACAGGAAGCTAGCACTTTTCCGTTCTGCTAACATGTTTGGTTATTTTCATTTGCTTGCAGATTTTACTAGTTGTTTAAAAAATATTTATTCATTTATCTTTAACGTTCATGTATTCACACTGCAAAAATTATGCAATAACCAATTGTTGGGGGTGTAATGGAAATTTTATGTTACTAGTAGTGTATTAATTAGTGTTGTCTTTGAGTAATAAGTAAAGTAATAATATTACTTTTGAAAGAAGTAACTAGTAATGAGTAATAAATAATATTTTTTGAGTAACACTGCTATTGACAATAAAGCATGGTAGTACAAAATATATTTCTATACATTTGAGAATAATAAGACCTGAATATAGACTGTTTCATCGGACACACGTGCGCTGACGCGATACACGTCTGGATCCGAACATTACTCTCGGTTTTGTTTTTTTTATGGTCTGACTAGTTGCTAAACTGATCTCTTGAACAAATGCCTCCTCGAAAATAACAAATGTTTTGGTTTCCTAGGTAATCTATGTGTTGGGTTTTTTGCTTGTTATATAAAAAAAACTACGTTTAAAGAACTTTGTTGTTATTTATTCTTAGCGGAGTTTACCGGAAGTTACGTGCGGACCACGACAGCCACTTGTTTATGTTGTTACTGCTGAAACCGTCTATACAATATGCCCTGCTACTGGATATGTTTTATTATTAATCTCTATGTCATCATCTGAACTTTAGGACCAAAACCAAGCCTAGCTGAATAGTCAGGAAGAGTTTCAGACAACACATTTTGAAATCACAGGTTTAGGTTTCATGCTATCTTCTTATCTATATTATAGATGAAAGTGTTTTACAAGACATTTAAGGAACATAATAAGACACACGAATGGCAGGATTTTTTGTAACCAAGATATTTGTAGTTGGTCATACATACTGGTAACCACTTTCCAATATCTCCTGTGTGAAGCCACCCATCTGCGTCCAGGGTCTCGGCGGTCTTCTCTGGGTCTTTCAAATAACCCTTGAAGACGTTTGGACCTTTCACACAAATCTGACATAGACAGGAAACTGTATGTTTTAGACTGCTTTTAAAAACATTTCTGACTCTTTACTTTATTATAATGATGTTTAACAAACCTCTCCCTCTCCTTTAGCAGCAAAGTAGTTCTTCTCGGCCACGTCCACCAGTTTAATGAGATTACATGGCAGTGGTGCTCCAACGTGACCTAAAGATGAGAAATGAAACAAAACAATACATTACAAGTTTTGCTTAGCATGTACATTAGTTTGTATGGTTATCTCAGGTTCATAATATGCAGATATTATGGAGGGGAATAAATAATGTGGGTGAACAATCTCTTTAATGTTTTCTTAAATTTAATGCATATCTCTTTACGCAACAGCAAACAAACTCAGAAAATCATAGGAAGATCTATCAACATTTCAAAGCAGAAATATTAAAAGCAGAAAGACTCTTCCGTGTTTATAACCTTTACACTTACACAGAAATTGAGTGTTTGGAGGATATAAGACACAAGAGGGAGCATTTGCCTAAAAACATTATCGAAATTTCACATTTGGAACTTTACGATCTTTTGAAACATCACATTGGTGCTGTGAACACATGACTTTACTGCCGGGAGCTGATTAAAGTTACCAAAATGACTGTACCGGGCAATAACTCTTTTAACTTCAGAGAGCTTGAGAAGGGCAACGGTCCTGTCTCCTTAAGCCTTATTAACCTATTACACCTGAACCATCTGGAGCAATAAAACTAAACACCAGAGAAGAGCAGTGGAGACACTTAATCATATAATATATTACAGTATACACAAAATAGTAAACATTAATGTGTTAATAATTTTATAAAAGCAATAAGTTATCTTATAGTGCTCTGCTGGATGCACTTGACTATCTGGTGGAATCAGACGTTATAAAGGAATTTAGGGAAGCCCGTGTTTCAGTATTAGTCATCTATAAGAGGTTTTCCCTCCCACACGAGAGCAAATGACAAAAGATTTTATTTCCTGCTGATCAAATCACATGTTTATTTATAAAAGTGCTCATGTGGCTAAAAACAAGCTAATAAGTGATTCACCAAATACATTGAGTCATTCAGGGACTTTTCATTGCTTTTTTGTAACGGTTTTACAACACAGAGGAGTTTCATATGCACATCTTACCAGATGTCCAATCCCCAGGGGTGGTAAAGGTGCATCCAGCTGTGCATTCTGTCTGACCGTATGCCTCATAGACCTGCCAACAGACCGAGGACGTAAGGAAAACAGCATTGGAAAAGGAGGGACTATTATATGAGATGAAAAGACTGATGTGTAACTCGAACCTGACAGCCAAGAGCAGCTCTCAGGAAACCCAGGACAGTCGGAGAGGCCGGGGCCGCCCCTGTAATGATCATACGTAACCTGCCACCCAGACTGGCCTGAAATGTAAAAATGTGAGTCTCTCATTTCAGTGCACATGCTTCTGTGAGTCTCATCATGTGTGCTGTATAGCTCACACACCTGGATCTTATGGAAGAAGATCTTGTCCCATATACTGTCGCTGCGGATGACACCACGGCTCACCTCGGCTCCTTTTCTCTTGGCGGCGAAGTTTAGCAGCCAGCGTTTCACAGAGTTGTTTGCCTGACTGAAGATCTGAAAGATAATGGAGAATATAGCCGTGCCATATGTAAGGAATAATTGACGACGGGCCATTGAATTATAAAAAAATAATGCACACCCAAGGTGCACCGCGGGTGTGCATTATTTTCAAATAATTCAAAGGACCGGAGTCAATTATTCCTCTTATACCACGGTTACCACAAACATTGTACTGGTGACAATTTTTAAGACATTTTACAAGTAAGGTGTGCGGTTATCAGAAATTAATACATACCCAATCAATATACAGCATTCAAAAGACCCATGGTATAATGTGAATATAACACACAGTGAAATCTGTATTTTTAAAAGTGTCGCACTAAATCTCATCAAATCAAACTTCAACACTAAAGTAGTTTTGACATCTTTGCATTGTTTGGTTAGATTGACTCGTGAGTCATCTCACCTTATCATACATGCGGTTCAGGAGACGAGGCACGACAGGGAAAATAGTGGGTCTGAGAGCCTGCATATCATCAGGAAGAAGACGGATATCCCCCTGGAAAAAACCGATCCTCCCACCATGGCAGATGACTACTGACTGGAATGCAGAAAAAATATAAATTTACATTTATTAGTTTAGCAGACACTTTAATCTAAACAAACATATTATATTATCATAGATACACTGTAAAAAATTGCTGAAATTATACGAGTAAATTACTGTAGAAGATAAAGACTGAATTAAAATTTCATGTTCATTTAACTTTGAACAAACTGTTGACAGTAAATAACATAAATGTAAAATCTACAGTAAGTTACTGACAGCTACTGTAAAAAATTTGCTGTAATTTTGCAGCTGGTTGCCAGTAACTTACTGTAGAAGATAAAGTCTGAAAATGTTTCATGTTCATTTAACTTTGAACGAAATGTTGCCAGTAAATAACATAAATGTAAAATCTTCAGTAAGTTACTGGCTGCTAGTTGCCAGTAATACCCATTAATACTGTAATTTATACAGACATTTTTACAGTGCAGTAATACCCAGTAATACTGTTATTTATACAGAAATTTAACATGGTTATTGGGTCATATAAGTAATTTAATACTTTAATCCCAAGTAATGCCTTGCTGAAGGTGAGGACGACACCTGAGGTTATGCCCAACCCCCAAAAGAGCCCTAAAAAAATTAAAAAGGTCCCATCTACTTAAACCAGGAGGACAGATATCTTCAACAACATATTTCTGACAAATAATAAAATCTATTATTAACTGTATCGCAACTTTTGTTACTTAAGCTCAAATTGCGCAAAACAAACCCTTTATTCAGAGTTGTTTCACCTACTAGATTGTCAAGCGCCTCACATGAACCGGTACAGAGCCCCTCCCCCAAAAGAAAATCAGTTTTTAGAGATTGCTGATGATTGGCTCTTCTGACTGGAGGGCGGGAGTTTCTTCGCTTGAGCGCCCATACTGACTGTTGCCTTCCCATTCATAGTAATAGTCGTGCTATATATATATTTAATATCTTTGGTGTAGATCAACTTGTCAAGATGAACCGGTTCTCACCATAGGCATAGATGCTGGAATGGTTTTAAGAAATAATAAGTACATAATAATTGAAATAATTTCATATTACAAGTTTTGTACAAATCAGTTAACTCTTTTTTCTAAGGAAAGGGCTTTGACCAATTTCCATGATTTTCTTGTAACAATGAAATTAGCAAGCGTTTACATATATATATATATATTTTTTTTTTCTTCTATTATGTTTCATATATTGTATGTATGTATCCGTGTACAGTTTATGTATATATGTACAATCCTGGCATTCTTTGTGGACGGCAAAGTAAGAATTTTCATGCTCAGGGAAACCTGCTTTCCTCACTGGGTATATGACAATAAACGCTTTGAATCTTGAATATTTTTTTTCTCTAATAGCATGGCAGAAATGCACATGGTTCCATATTAGGGTCTGTTTAAAACACTTAAAAATATGTGTCAAACTTAAACTTTGTAAATGAAAATCTGTTTTTTTTTATTTAGATTTCAAATATAAATTCATGATGTTTCAGCGGTCAATATCGCATTTTAGAAAAATAAAAATGATCTTCTTTAAGAAGGAACTGGGTCATGTTAGGACAGTTGAACGGCTGGGATAGAGGAAGTGAGTTTGACATGCTTCTGTATGTGTTATAGGTGTGGTTTCATGGCCTTGTTTGTGTTCACAGTTGACACAAAGCCAAACTGTAATCTGACACAGCAAAGCTGCGCATACAAAAAGCAGAAGATGAGTTTCTGCCGATGACTGGGAGAGTTTCTTCAGATGCTTGAGACTTTACAACATGACATAATAAGAGTTTAACCCCGGTCTGAAAACGTGCAGACACATGTTATTACAAGTCTCACCTCGATCAACCTCTCGAACATGTGAGCCAAAGGCAGGAAGGAAATGAGAACGTCGTCTTGGTTCGGAAAGATGACTTTCTGCACAACAGAAATAGATGCACAGAGAGACTGCGGTTAGAAGTCAGTCACATAAGTGTCTGCAACATGGCACGTCTCAATCCAGTAACCATAAACTCACAAATGACTGCACTTACATCCGTCACTTTCAAAAAGCCAGCAAAGTCGGCGACGACGTTCCCGTGGGTCAGCATCACTCCCTTCGGATTTCCTGAAGGATAGCACGCAATATTATCTTGATGCACCTGTGTGACCTACAGCATCTATCGTCATTATTTCAACATTCAAACATTGTCTTGCTTTTAATAAACAGAAGCCGCCATCATGTGACAGCACCTGCAAAAATGTAACCTGACACTTTGGTCACACATGAAGAGATCTGAATGTCAACGAATCTACAAGCACAAAGCGACCCCTTCGTCGGGTGCAGAATTATTCACAGCAATACTTATATGTTTAAAAACTAGTCCTGTAATGTGTTTGAACATTAAAACTAAATGTTTTGCATTAAAGAACTAAACTATACAAAAAAGTCATTATTTATTCTTTGCTGCATGTCATTGGCTGTCTGAAACTTGATGAACATGTGAAGTGATATAACCAGTGATACAACTACAACCAGCACTCTTATAAGGCTGCATGTCTCAGTGAACTACAGGAGCACACATTACTGTAGTTTAAAACAAAATATCATACAAAGTGAAATTTGTTGCAAGAATTCAATGACCTTTTATATAAACTGACTTCCCTTTTCCGAGAAACCATTACATTAACTGTAGACTACTGTTTTTTAACAATCAGAAAGTGTGCAGATGTCTTCCTTTTAACACTGCACTTCCTGTTTTATTATTCAATTTTTTTTGTCATCTTGAGTGATGACAGGGTTGCATGTGTCCAAATATTAATAATAATAAATACAATTATAAACTTCATAGGCAAACTTCAGTCTGTGTTGGGACACACATCCCACCTTAAGCCTTGCTTATACTCGACGCATCTGTATAAGAGCATTGGTGTGCGTTGCAAAAATTATGTCAATAATTAAAAAAACAGTGCGTTGGGTGCGCGAGACCTCATTTCATGTGGAGGTGTGCACAGCAATTTTCGCATCTGAAAATTACCAACCTTGCACAGCAAAATCACCAGATTTCTTTATTGTTTGTTTAGTAAAAAATGTAATTAACAGTAACAGTATGTGCCGGAAAGGTTGAACGTGCAAAAACCTTCGCCGTGTCACGTGTACTCCACCATTGGGCCAACGGGTGGTTTCCCTTACATAGGTGTCAAAATAGCTGGAAAAAACACCCGCAATGTAATACAATTGACATTTCCTCCATTTCATTCTTTTTAAATTCTTAAAATGTGAGCTAACTTGAGATAATTGCTGCAGATGGACAGTATGACAGACAGTACAACAGAAAGGAAGTGCCTCATGATGATTATTCATGTCATCTGAAGCAAATTGTCCAATCCATGCAAGAAACTGTTGTCACCTACTATATCTGAGAATGAGTACATTTACAGCAAATGTTTAATCCTTTAAGTGAATGTAGGATCTGTTTAAGTAAGCAATAAGATATGAGAAGTATGCAAAGCGGAAGTGATTGCTTTTATAAAATGGTTACCACACAATACAAATATTCAAGCAAAAAAATATGTATCAATGCAACTTTTCTGAAAGTTCCTAAAAATCCCTAAATGTCTTCCTCTTGCTGGAGGATCAACAGTAACCAAATGTTCCACATACGCAGTGTTTCACAGATTCATTGTGTGCAGCACTTATAGATGTTTTTTTATCATAAATAAAACACAACTACTGAGAAATGAAAATCTCAGGTCTAAAACAAACAGTTTTTATAAATTCTAAAAGGTCCCTGATGCTGTGCTGTATATTGTAAATATGTCACAGCTAAAGGGGGGTAATTGACTTCACTTTGCATTGTGCCTACCAACACCCTTCAGTCCTGACTTATTCACAATACAACACAGCCTTAAGTACCTTAATGCCTACTTAATGCTTATATAATGCATGTTTGAGCTGCCTTAATTTAAAAAAAAACCTTGCAATAACACATCTTAATATATACCAATGAGCAATTTCTACTTGATTTGTGGTAATCAGCAGATTTAAACCAATCATTAGCATTAGCATATAATTGGCTGAATATTTGCATTGCAAGGTTACTGGTGGACCTAATAAAGTCACAACAAAGATGTTTGATCACACATTTACACAATGCTTTATTACATGCAAATACAAATGTATAATTAAAAAAAAAGAGGAATAAATGACCAACCTGTGGTGCCGCTGGTAAAGCACACGATGGAAAGATCATCCGGTGCAGGAGGCTGTGATAAACATTAATTGCTGTTGTCAATGTACTGTATACTCATCATGTGTTACTTAACATAATAAATTATGCACTGTAAAATTGTCAAATCAACATATATTTTTATCTAACTTTAACTTAAAAAAAGCTACAGAACTTGATTGTATAAGTTGTCAACTTTTAACAAGCCCAAACTGGAAATAGTAGGCTAAACTGACTTGCAAAAGTCGTTTTAAGTTCATTTCGCATTTTTTTTCACAGTGTGTGTGAATTAAATCAAACTCATTCATTCATCCAAACAAGCATGTCAAACATCAATATTTCAGTAGTTTCATTATGACATTTAATAGTGCAGTATTTACAATCAACACTAACTGCAACTTGCACATGCTGCAAGACATCTGTCATTACTTTAATGATAACAAATATGTACAGTATTTAATTTGATAAAATAATAGGAAAGTGTGACATTTGAATTAATTATTTGATACGGTAGGCATAAAAAAAACCATTTTAATACTATATACGTAATTATATTTACTGCTTTTAATGCTCTATTTGCCCAATATTTTATGGGAACTAATAAGACATTTTAAAGCTCACGTAACACACGCTGTTTCTGCATTTCTGATGTTAATCTGGAGTACCTATAGAGTAGTATGACACCCTTTATATCTCCGAAAAGTCTTTAGTTTAATCAGATTAATAAAAGAAATATTAGCTTTACTGAATCTTTCCGATAACGTACGAAAAAATGAAGAAGGAGGAGTTATACCGCGGGAGGAGCGAGTACGAGTCATGCAACACTGTACAACACTTATAACTTATAATTCACTACTTGTTCGTGTCATTTATATAATATGCACGCCCATATTTACAACATAAGACAGAAGTCTTACTTACCGCGTGCAACTCGTCATGACCCGGTTGGGAAAATCCACCGCATCAAACACACATGCAAAACTCCGCTGCTACCCCGGATAATAAACTATAACCATTGTTTTCATAAGGCTGGATTTCTTCTCCTTACATCCAAAAACACACTTCATCTTTCGTGCCATTGTTGGGTTTTGAAATTAAACAAAGCTGTCGCGTGATGTGAATGTTTGTATGTTCTAGCGTCTCCCACTGATTGCTGGGTGGGCGGGGTTTTCCCATATATGGGGGAAGTGCCCATGTAAAGAAGTGAAACGTATAGAAACTCCTGAAACGTCAGTTGGACCAGTAATCGGAAAAAAGTTTTCGAAACCTGTAGGAACCCTGGCGAAGTGCATTCGGCACAAAAATACTCTGTAACATGTCCAGATGCTTTTTTGACACTTTGCCTACGTTTAGCATGAGGAAACAACTCTATAACTGTGTAAATAAGTCAGAATGCTTAAAATACCATTGAACCCCCCCTTTAAGTTACACAAGATGGCATTTACTTTAAACATTTTATGGTCGGCAGAGTTTCTTAGTTTCTTTTATTCTTAGTGAATAAAACGACTCTTAATTTGAGTATGAAGTATCTGTGAGTTTACTGATATCACACTTACCACAGGTTTCCTGTACTTCTCTTTACCCACAGCCTAAGAAAACAAACAAACAAACAACTTCACATGTTTTTAGGTAAGCAATAACATCAATTATGTTTGTTTTCACAAAATATTTCACTAACCCTAAAATTATTCACAGATTTAAATGCAACAACTTTCTCTCCATATAGGCAAAACCGTGTGAAATTGGTTCTGGTTTAAAGATGTCAACTATAAAAGCATTGAACAAACTCATACAGTAGACTTGTGTGTCACAGGTTTGAGCATGCTGTCAGGAATGTGACCTTTCTTAGATAGTCTTTCCTGATATACTTCCAATGAAGCTAAACATGCTCATACATTTAAATTACATTGGAGCACACTCTTTATCTCTCAAAAGACAGCAAGATTGTGGGATTAATCCTGATGTGACATTCAAGCATAAAGGAAATAAGTATGAAATTTAAGTATGAACTTTTTTTTTAGAAATGTGTACATTTTTCACAAAAACAGTATGAGGCGAGCCATAGGCTACTTTAAAATACCCAAGGCAGCATCATGTCACATCTAAGCTAAAGAACGATGTGTGGACCAACGTTGTTACCTCAAGATCTTTAAGGGCCTGGATATGAACTCCACACCTCTGTCCTTTCTCCACGAGCTGGAGGTCAAAAGCATCCATTAGGATTATTGTCTTAAGACCTGCCGTTTCTCCTCTCTCAACATTTTCCAAAAGCACTGTGGCTTTGTCAGCTTTGTCACAGATCACCGTGGCAATTTCAGCTGTGAAATCAAACATTCATAGGTAAATACACAGGCAAGACAGCAATGCGAGCTAAACTATGACAATTTGATTGTGAAAAGTTAAGCGTTGTACCTGTATTAATGATGTATTGTATAGCATCGGGTCCTAGAGTATCATAAAGTGGCACCACCACCATTGAATACGAGTAGCATGCTAGCTCTGATATGATCCACTGAAATATAATTAAAAAAAAACAGAACCTTATTTCTTGCCGTTTTCCATTTATTGCTTGTAACTTGTGCTTTTGCGAATTTTTTTACCTCTGGCCTGTTTTGTGCAAACACACCAATGAACTGCTCAGTATTGGGCTGACAACCCTGAGACAACAAACCAGAACCCAGGTGCTCCGCCCTGCTGAAGACCTAAAGCAGATCACAGATAACATGAGGCAGGCCGGCACGTGCAAAATAAAAATGAGTACATATTATATTAAGACTCACCTCTTTGTAAGACAGCCATTTATAGGGCTGACTGGGGAGTCTGGAGCCTAAAAATGGTCCATCACCTGAATAAAAACATACATGTGTATAGAGATGAATAAAGAATACATTTTTTGACTATTGGCATAGAGTCTGGTTGGCACGATATCGTGGCTACGACTCAGACACTTAACCGGAGAGGCTGTCTGACAGACCCCTGATAAATCCTGACTCCTATTCTTTATGTGTTATGTTTTTATCAGTGTAGTGCTCAGATCCTGACACACCTGATCTAGTTTTGTTTTTCGTTTATTACGTCAGGATCTAAACTGGTGCTCTGTGTCTCTTTTGTTCTGTTTGTGGAAGCACATGGCCTTGTTTTCTATGGTGCCATGTGCTCTCCTGTCTCTCATCTGCATCTTTTCCACCAAGGCAGTTTGAGTGCTGGTTCAGAACCAGAGCTCAGTTCTCTCTGTTTCGACACCCAAAGCACCTAACTAGCACCAAGAACCAATAGTGTCAGGCGCTGGGGTTACTGTGACACAATATTAGGAGGGTAGCTACATGCTAAGGCTAAAATTGTTCTGTGTAAATGATAAAATATGTTATGTCTGTACTAGAGGTCTTCTCAAGTCCAAAGAAATGTACCCAAACCAAATCACGTTTTAATCGAACCTGACGTTCAAAATTTTTTTTTGACGTGCATAAAGAAAAACCCAACCTGAGACAAACACGAGAAAATAAATTAGACCTGAGTCCAACCCGACCAAGTGGCAATTTTTTTTAACCCAACTGGACCCGAATGTAAACGGCACTGACACGTGTGCAGTCTGTAGCCCTACACCAACCAGTCAGACAGAAAGAAACCCAGTGGCCTCAATTTTATTTTCTAATTTGATTGACAGGTTTGGCTCAACCAAAAGTAACCTTCTGGCAGTCACATGATGTCACAAGCACTCTTGGCAAACAGAAGGTATTTCTCAATGTCAAGGAAGGATCCTCGGAAGCCAGAATTTCGAGGATGCTACGTCATCGACATCCGTCGAAGGACTGTTCCAATGTCGAGGATCCTCGGAATTTCAACCAAGGACTGAGTCCTTCGTTCGATAAATATCCCATATACAGGCAAGGATGCATATGTGTATCCTTCACGCTCTTTGTGTTCTAAAATCACTCACAATCCTATGCGCGCAGCGCCGAAAGCACACCTTTTCACTGACATAACGTGCACTTGCTAGCCTGTTCCATTAACGTGTTCTCTGAATGCTAAAGATGAGCCTCGCCTAGACTCTGAAAGAAGTGATTTGGAAGAACCAGTCCTGCCAAGAAAGTATCCTTGACATTTAGAAACACCTAAAGGAGAGGTTGGAAAAGGACTTGACACACACGCAAGAAAGTGCGGGTCATCCTGGGTATGTTCGGCAAAAACACATTCATTTTAAATTATCCGAGATCCAATGCTGCTAATATTATACACGACCTGTGTCCGAGGCACACGTGAAACTTTTAGACCCAAACCCGCTCGGGTCTCAGGGTCGGGCCTCGGTTTTTGGATCTAAGTTGACCCGTGAAGGCTGTTTTTCTCAATTGCAACCTCAGTTTATATATAATACATGGAGCTGCAAGCACACGTTGGATTCACCGCATATAGATGCCAATATATGTACGCAAAGTCATGATCATTAATAATAATGCAA
This sequence comes from Paramisgurnus dabryanus, assembly GCF_030506205.2. Classification (NCBI taxonomy): domain Eukaryota; kingdom Metazoa; phylum Chordata; class Actinopteri; order Cypriniformes; family Cobitidae; genus Paramisgurnus; species Paramisgurnus dabryanus. The sequence continues at coordinate 31,493,493 of NC_133354.1, forward strand.
GATCCAATATTGGTGATGGTGGAAAGGCAAATCGGTTCTTAGAATGCTCACCAGTAAAACCAATTTTGAACCAGCAACAGCACTAGCTCTGAACTAACACCTGGTTCTTCCCTGTGGAAAGGAGGTAATCATGAGCCTCATTCACTCTCATTTTTTGTCTTGTCTTTCTGTTGGTGTTTTTATTTATTAAATAAAAAACGTTCTGTTTCCTTTGGGTTCCATTAGAAAACCTTATATTACATTTGCTCATATACAAAGTGACAAATAGACATTCAAGGTATACAATTATCAGTATTTGTGTTCATATCAGTATTTTTTGCCCAAAGTTGTTACCAGCGTTACTGAATAAGATTCAGAGTGAGCCTCCAAAAGTTATGGATGAAATGAATTAACTGTACAGACAGACAGAGTACCGCAGGAGCAAGTCAAAAATGTTGCAAAATTGCTCTCGTGGCACTTTAATGTCAACCGATCGGACTGCGCAGCGCGTCATAAAGTTGTGTTTGTGTTATATTCAGGCTTGTACGGATTCCTCGCCCGCAGATACCCACAGAAAACTCGGCAGATTTCTGCAGTCAATTATTCATGCACTGTGCGTGTGAGTTTGTCAGCAGTAGAAGCCTGAGTAATAAAATCAATAATAAATAAACAAAGTGTAATTGGTCTTGACATGCACATTATCTGTGTCTTCAGTTTAATTCAGAGTACTCATTTAGTTTGGTGTGTTTAGATTATGACAGTCTCTTTATTAGCACCAATCAATTATAAACCTCACTGTAGGCTTCTCCTCTTTCTCAGTAGATGATCTGAATCAAATCTGCTGTCATCTGCAGTTATACCGGTATACATTTTGCAGAGACCAGTATTCAGTAGACTTTTAAGGACTGTTTGGGCACTTTTAAGAGTATAATAGAATAGGATAAAATCATAACAGAGAATGTTTTCCTCATTCATATACTTTATCTCTAGCATTATTTATAAGACAGACTTTGGGCTCCTGAATGTGCAAGATTCCATTTACAGCTTAAAGTAAAGAATTCATCCATGATTTCATCAAGACCTTAACTGAAACTGACATTCCTCTGGGAAAAATCACAAATACTGGGTCAATTTTGGCTTCATCTCTGTTATGTCACAATATGCATTTACTCATTTAATGATTTGTTTACAGAACAATTTCAAATTTAAATTTTAAATAGATTTGTTTTATAATTAAATTTAATTCTTTAATAATCATTTAGTAAATGATAATAATAATTAATAACCACCCCAGATGCCAAACTTCTTTGCACACGAACACCCCCCCTTTAAACAGTAATATGAGTAATATGAAGTGAAGAAATGTTCAGCTGAAACTCACCAGTTATGTGTAGCCCTCGCTGAAAGACCTCATACATTGTCTTGGCATCTTCATGGTAGTAAGGCAACAGCGTTGAGCTGCTACCCATCATGGACCTGCGAGCTCCATCTTCCTTTATTAAAACAAAGATGAAGGAAATGTTTAGGACGCCACAACCTTGTGGGCACCATATTGCAGTGGCGTTATGGGCGACATGTCTTTATGCGACCTGTCTTGTGAAATAAACACAATAAAACTAATAAAGAAGAGAGGAGAACATACTGTAAGTGTAAAACTGCGCATTAATATATAACAGTATAAAAAATAATTGAGTGCATAAAGCAGATTTGTGTTGGATTTGCAGGTTTATGGAAGACAAAGACCGTCAGGCGTTCACTGAAACAGCATTTGTTAAAAGAATGCCAAGAGTTTTATAGAAAAAAAGTGTTGACGTGGTTGTCTGGTACTTATTTGCATTAACATTTGTATTTGTATTTGAATTTGCATGAGACTTTATACTGTAGGATATGCTTGACATTTAAGTTTCAGCAGATGTGTACTGCATACTATGAATGTGGTTACTTATGAAACTGGGTGTGGACAAAAAGCTGCCTATGGCGTTGAAATACAATGCAAACCAGTGAAACACCTTCTGTGTTTTCTGAGGACACGAGCAGGCCTATGACAAATCTTAAAGAAAGGCAACATCGAGATCGCTTAAGATAAAACATGACATCCCCAACATGAGATTTACAAATGTATGTGCAAACCATTCATAATTTAAGCATCAATAACTTCCTTAAAGACTAACAAAGAAGTTTGTATGAATGTATGATATCTGTTAAATCTTTATAGGCGTTGGTTTTTTAGGATGATCCGGTTGGCCTTCTATCTTAAATACTTTGCTTATGCAAAACAGCGAGCAGAATTCAGGTCATATTCAACACAGCATTCGGGCTCATAAACACTGTTAGTCATGCAGGCAACAATGAAAGGAGAAATTTGTGTCAACCACGAATCCTATTTTTATTAAACCTCTGCTAAACAGGATCATCCAGGTGACAAAAAATGGACGCCTGTACACTACCAGTAAGAAGTCAAGACACACCTTCGGTATCTATTCTTGGTTATATTATACATGGCTCTGGAATGCTTGATTCTGATTGGTCAGAGGTTTGTTATTCCCAGATATGGAAAACTAATAACACAACATCATCTCGGTACTGCCAATCTTGACAGGAGCAGGAATGTAATATAAATATGCCTCATTCATGACATACATAATATTTTATTTACCGCATGTTCTTCTTGTTTGAACTTAGTGTCTTTGTTTAAAGTCGCTTGAAGACATTTATCCTCACAGAAGGTTTTGCATTTGTTATATATTATATATTAATAAAATCAATATTTTGTCTCCAATAATTTACTCATGTGGCAAGTAGCCATGTTATGTAAGGAATAATTGACGACGGGCCACTGAATTATCAGAAAATAAGCACACCCAAGGTTGATATGCGGCACGACGTGAAGCGGCCCTCTGGTATTAAGGTGGGAGAATGAACAGCCAGCCCTTCAGATTGATATTAAATATCCTGTCCACAAATAGTTATCCCTTACTTATAGAGGGAATAATAGTGAAGTCATTGAAACTATTAGAAAAAAAATGAAAGTATGACATCAAATAATCTCAGTCGAGCACATGTGTCTTCTTGACGTGCCTTCTAGGATAGATAGTTTAAGCCGTCCGAGATGCATATGTCCATCATTTTTCAGACTAACACATTATCAGTTATTTTAGAAAATGTCTTATATCTTATTGTTAATAAAATGTTAAAGGTTCCACTTTATTTTGATAGTCCACTTTAGACATTCTACTAATTATAAACAATTTTGCAACTACATGTCAACTAACTTTCAATAATTTGCAACTATACGTCAACTAACTGTCATTAGAGTATTAGTAGACTGTAATGGTTGGGGTTAGGGAAGAGGTTTGGGTTAGTGGAATAAGTTGACATGCACCTGCAAAGATACTTATAGTCAGTTGAAAGTCTGTTGAGATATCCTCACAATAAAGTGTTAGTAGATATTAAGCAGACAATCTACTAATTCTCTAAAGATTGGTAGTTGATAAGTAGTTGCAAAGTTACTTATAATTAGTAAAATGTCTAAAGTGGACTATCGAAATAAAGTGTTACCATGTTAAATTACAGGGTCCACTCCTTTAAGTCCAAAAAATAAACAAATGCCTTTTGAGGGTAATCATTGTGGTGTTGTTGCAGAAAAATAGTTAAACTTTATAAACGAAAATAAATTGCTTCTGGTAACGCTGATTAACTGATAAAAAACATTTTTTAAAATACATGAAATCTCGGACGACTTAGGATGAGTAAATCATTGGTGTAATATCATTTTTGGCAGAACTATTCCTATAATCACTTCAATTTTTAATTTGACAATTTTTTATGTACAAAACTAGCATTATCAATACATAGATTCACTGGGAACTGATCCCTGCTTTGACATTCCTGCCATGTTCCAATTAAGTCTGCATCATTTCCATGACCCATTTTAAGTTGCATTTCATCAGTCTGTGTCCTGTTTGTGAAAAAACATGACCTACCTCGACTTCCTGTGACTGATGACGGAGGTCACAGGGTGGAGTAATGGCACGAGGACGAGTTGTGAACCAGTAGGCTAGAACGGCAGTGATGGCACCCAGGCCGACCAGCGCAGAAGTGGGAAGAGATCTTATGAAGTGACTCAGCTCGTCCAGTTCTGGCAACTGAAGACCCAGCAGTGAATCCTGTGACTGCATTTTCTCCATAAGAGTGGAACTGAGCTCTGAGACACACAAACACAAACAGACATCAGCATACATCCAACAGACTACAGGTGCATGGGTTAGGAATTTTACTATGAATTCAAGCTATGGCACTTCATATGCAGATGATGTGTAAAAAAAGACAAAAGTAAGTGTGCTCTGATCTCAGACACTGCATTTATATTCAACTCTTATGAGAAAATGTTTGTAATGTTTTGTGACCTTCGATACAAGTGTCTGCTTAATAAATAAATGTAAACATTCACATAGAAAATTGTGGAATATTAAATTAAAACACCATCTCGATTTCAGCTATACATTATTTTTCCTTTTCTTCATCTGAGACTAACATGTCTGTATCCAACATCTAGAGCTTTTAAGATGCATCGACCAAAACCTCCACAGTCATTTCAGTTCTGTGCTGTATCTTTCTTCTCTATCTGGTCATACTAAAGGTTTTTATAACCCCAAATATTTACAATTACAGAATGTTGCAATGGGCAAAGAGTCTTCAAACATCACGTAAACAAACTGTTACAAATCCCTGATGTACTACAAGCGTTATTAAAATCATGTCACATACATTTTCTGAACGTCATATAAGCACATTCAGCAGTATCAGACAACCTATACCAAGCTGACTTTTTGAAGATGGTACCGATTCGAGCAGTGTACGCGTACATAAACGCAGTTATGAGAGCAAAACTGTTAATCTCATAACTTACCGGTATTAAACTCCAGCGGCTGAATCTCTAAGCAGTAAACTCAGGCTATTGACACATCAGCATGTAGTTTAAAGTTCACACTCCTAACTCTCTGTTGTCTGATTTTAATGCGTTATTTTTAATTTTGCTGAAGTAAATACTTCATTGTTTCAGTTACCGCTTGAATCTGAGTTTGTACCTCAATCAAAATAAATATTTTCTACAAAGATCCACTCCCAGACTTTTTATTTTCACTTCAATAAAAACTGCTTACGTGTGCAAAGCTACTCAGATCATTTCTGCCACATTACTGAACACAGATTCATTAAAGTATATCTAGATTTTCGAAAATAGTTAGACTCACTGATACTGATAAATGTGTATTGTGATCAAAAAGACCATTGTGACCTGGGATGTCTGGCTTGTTTGTTTACCCTCCTTTTATGCCAGCCAAATAGTCTTGATTACAGCAATAAAGAGCTTTATACAGACTGCATGAGCCACTTATTTTCATGAAATTTAAAACCTATAGTCACGTAATTTTGTGAGTGTTTTCCGTGACACTGACACGGTTTTTCCACCTTTTTTGTGTGAACATGTCACGTATTTCTGTGTACGTGTAAATGTCATGTATTTGTGTTACTCAACTGTTTTGTCCTATTTTCTTAACATTGTCGCTTCGGTTCAGAATAAAAAAAAATAAATGACATCCTTACCCAAACATCCTTACCCCAAACTCAATTCTAACCAAATGGTTTAAATGGTATAAATCAATACTTAAAGTAATATCTTGTCGGAGCTGATGGTGTAGTGGACAGTTCTCCGACATATGGTGCAGACGCACTGACCCGAGTTCGAATCCCGGCTTGAGGTCCTTTGCTGATCCCATACCCCTCTCTCCACCCTGTGTTTTCCTGTCATCTCTCTAATTACTGTCTATCAGATAAAGGAAAAAAATGGGCCAAAAAAAGTGATATCCTAACGCAAACACCAGATATAACCCTAAACCGAAGCGTCAATGGTTTGAAAATCAAAATAGAGTAACAAAAACGTGTCAGTGTCACAGAAAACACTCACAAAATTACGTGACTAAAGGTACATCATTTCATGATACAGGGTTGGCATGTGATGACATAACCTGATGCAACTACGCATCATTTTGCTTTAATTTCTAAGATGTAAATGATCAAGGTATTACAAACACTAAATTGTAGCCTTCAACATAATAGAGAGTGTTCAGACTATACAATGTCATTTTATTTAACAATTATATCATTCTTACACATTGCCACTTTAAATTAAGTTTATTTAACTAAATTTGGGGGGAACATGGTCATGTAATCTGACCAATCAGCGCAAAGAGTATATATAGTATATACGGTATATACAGCCGTCCCTCGCCTCTATCCCCTGATAGTTTTTTCAGAATCCCTCCTCCACCTCATAGTCAAGAATGGGCTATTAGACCCTGCGAAAATGTAACAGGTTATATGTAGGTTGTAACCATTAGGTAACTAGGTAACACCACCTCTAAGGCATTGATAATAACTCTTGTGAATTTAGATCTAGGGAAACATAGTCTCAGCCTCAGACCGCTGGCAGCACGTCTGATCCATTCAGCACACTTAACTAGAAACAATTCAGCAGATTCGAAATCGTCCTCTGATTGGTTGAGTTATACAGGATGTGTGTCACGTTCCCTAATCGATCAGCCTGGACAGCACAAAATCCATCAATACAAATCTGTCTGATGAAAGTATGCAAAGTTCACGTCATAAAGTCTTTTTAAAGATGTCCAAGTGTTTTGCTTGAAGCAATTACTGGAATGTAAAATAGATATTTTAATGTGTTTGCCACTGTTGTTATAAACTTGTTATAAACAGAGATGTTAATGAATGATGGTTGCACACCTGTCTGTTATTGTGGAGACATCTCTAACCCCTAAACATGACATGGCACAATGCGAAACAGGATTGGTTGCTTGACTTGTCAGTCATATTGCCTCTTTGGCAGGCCTTGGCAAACCGGCTTCAGTATAAAGGTCTGGCTATACGGGAGACTAGGGAAAGCATGATGAACCTCTTGGTTTGTAAAAGACACAGAAGACAATTTTAACTTAAGCCTTACTATTGATCTGTGTACCTTTCTACCCTTAGTTTGGATGTTTTATTAAGTTTTATAGTTTTTTGCTACCCAGTCTTACGAGGTTTCGTGATATAGTCATGTCATTTTTTTATTCTTTTTTCGTGATATTATCACAAATTTCCGTGTGTTTTTTTTGTGATCGTATAACGAATTCCTGTTTTCGTGTGATTATTACGTATTGGTTACTCAACTGCTTTTTCCTATTTTTAAACCATTGTCGCTTCGGTTTAGGGTTAGATTTGCTGCTTGCATTAGAATGACACTTTATTTATTGGTTTATACAATTTTTTCTGATTTATTTTTTATATGTCGCCTGGCGTTAGGGTTAGAGTTGGGTTTGGGTAAGGATGTCATTTTATGTAAATCTAACCCTAAACCGAAGCAACAATGATAAGAAAAAAGGACAAAACAGTTGAGTAACCAATACGTGATAATCACACAAAAACAGGAATTCGTTATAATATCACGAAAAACGTGGAAATTCGACTATATAACTAAATTGCATGAGACTGGGCTGTTTTTTAACAATTGATTGATTGATTGATTGGTTGATTGATTTACAGTATAAGGGTACTTAGGAAGTCCAAATATTATTGGATTGGAAGTTGACTGAGAGTTCATTTAAAATGTGATACGACTCAACTCATCCACTTAACAGATAAAATGTCATGTGCCCTACTGACCAGCATCTGACGTGTATTCTGCTGATGTGTCTGAACTGAGACACTCAATGCTTGCTCAGATTGAATTATTTACTTAATATACCTCTGAAATCCTCCTCTTCAGATTCCGATCAATTTAGCAGAGATTCAGGCAGCATTAGATATGTATGGCCTGTGCAGTGGGGTGATTTGTTTTGCATCTGCTTTCCATCTTGGGGGAGGAGTCAAGAGTGTCCTGCTCCACCTCATGCACGTTACCTCACAACCCCCCATCCCTCTGCAAAGCGTCAGTAGAAATTAGCCTGCGCTCTCACGAGATTACAGCCTATTAGTCCAGAAAGCTGATGGACGAGAGTAACCCCTGCTCTGGTTATGTAAATTCTTTCCTGCTTTCCCTGCTGGCTTTCTATTGGCCTGGAAGTCCTCTCCTCTCACGTCTACTTTGCTTCCATCAAAATAGTTACATTAGACTCTAATTTTATATACACATGAATGTTAACTGCTTTCTTTAATTGCGGCATGTGTTATTTGCAATTAATCTAATATTATAGTAGATTGCAGTAGGCAAGCCAGGCAGACTGCATTTATACCACCATTAGTCAACCTGTGAGTACTTCCTCTTATTACAGCAGCAACACCAGCAGAGAGAGAGAGAGAGAGAGAGAGACTGGAAAAGAAAAACGCATTCGCTGCTATGAACCTTTCTGGCCACCGTATCATACCACCCTCAGCAGATGAGCTCTGCCTCCACCCCTCCCTCTCCTTAATCCACATCTCTCTCTTTCTCTCTCTCTACCCTTGACTACATGATACTGAGTCTTAGCTTACAGCTCATAGATCCCAAACTCACATACTTAATAACACATCAACGAAGCTAAACTAGTCACATTTACAGAGAATTCATGTGGTAAAAGACACATTCCAGCAAGCAATTCTGCGTTTAAAGGATGTCTAATAGCGATCCACACTCAGTCCAAACGTCTCAGCTTAAATAAGGCAAAAATTGGACTGTCAGTGAAAATTGTCTAACCCTAGCCCTAAAAATTAATGAAATAAAATAATACATAAATGAAACCAAACACATTGTAATCGCTGTTGTCTTTGCTTACATGATGGAATCTCAAAATGTTATGTAACCAAATTCTAATTTATTTTGGCTAGAAGTTATACATCGTTATATCGTGTCTGTAGTTAACCTAGATGGTGAAATGACAACTATAGCTTGCTGGGATAGCTTCACATAGCTTAATTGATTTTTTAGCTTTAGGATCTTTATAAAAAGACATTGTAAATCATGAAATTCTGCTGTTATAAACTCTTAGGGGTATTTCTAATACATCTAACCTATGAGATGACTTTTCGCTGTGTAACCGCAGGTTTTTCAGTCGAATTAATAAATTCAAAATATAATATTTAGTTTCTGTAGTTGTTACCAAGTGAAGTAAGTTTTTAGGTTACCTGACATGAAAATACATTTTGGAAACTTGATGCTGAAAATAAATTATGAAAAAATCTAGAGTTGCCCTTGTAATAACCAGTATCAAAATGAGTGATAATTACAATTACTAGCAACAACAGTATTACACGTGACCCAACCAACAATCCCAATGCAAAAGATGGCGTTTATTCAGCAAAAATTAGCTGCTTACTAAGGAATATTTTAATTATATAAATATCATCCTTCTCCATTCAGCAAACCACAAAAATCCAGTGAGATGTTTGCTTGTGGTTATTATCACATGACATTTCGACACATGACAGCTCAGGATCTATACTATGACATCCCTGCTATGTTCCTATGTATCTTTATGTGCCCTGCAAAGCAGAAGTGGTGGATGAAGATGTGCACTATCGACTGTCTGATTGCCAACACTCATATGATTCAAGTTTAACTTTGATGTGTTTTGATCATTTTTTTTTTTTTTTTCAGATTTAATTAGGAGAGGGACATTGGTTACTACTCATTACAGACCAATCTCTTAGTTATCTGCACTAAATACTTAAAAAAAGAGAAATTAATTCATCTCTGTCCTGCATTTCGGATTTCTTCTGTAAGGTTTCCATGTCACTGAATGCTTGTTACAGTAACAGGCACAGTTTCATCAAGAAACTCACACTGACCTGGTGCTGGTTAGTTTCAATCGTTTAATTATGAAGTAAGGGCTAAGAGATTAGGTTTACCTCTGTCTCTCATCAATGCATCATTAATAAGCAGCACATGGCAGCTGAAAGGCTCAGGTTAGACGCAGTAAGGTTTGTGGTGTCCATGCACCATTCATTAGCATATATACGTAGCTATGAAAAATATATGATGTGTCAAACGCAAGGTACATTCAGAATGAAATCTTGTGATCTTGCCCTCATACACAATGTTTCTGTGTAATCTACCGAGTTTAATCTCTCTAACCTGAATGCTGTAAGACACATCACGGCCTTTGCTCTTTTACAATACAGCAATTTGCTAACAGGACAGCAGAATGTGGGAGGAGTCGCAGTGACGTTTCAGAACCACAAGCTGGACAGCGACTCTCCGCGTGACGTCACCGGTCTCCGCTTAGCGCTGGAAGCACGACACCTGCGAACCTACAGTGACTTTATCAAGATCTATTTAAAAAATGCCGTCCATACGACCATGATAACATACGCAGACACACATAACTCACTGTATGTCGTGTGTCTGAATGCACTACATCACAATTCATCCACTACAATGAAAGTTATCCTCGCACAGTAAGCGTCGCGTGAGATCTTCATCATGTGCCGCATAATGAAAAAAAGCCAGAATCAGCATCTTACGTGTTCACGCACATTATAAACATTTAAAAGCATTCAATCAAAAGCGAATGTGATGGAATCACTAATTCAACTAGCTGTTTAATTGCATAAACTGACATTTTTTTTTCGCATTAGCAGCTAGTTCATGTTGTAGAGGCCGCAGAAGCAAACACACACTCACTAAACCAAGAGTATTTTTAATAACTGAGTGCATTATAACGTCGAGCTTCACGTTTTCTGTACGCATTATCGCGTATTTCAACCACGACATCGACTGCTGCCGCTGCATTTCATCATCGTGCGGCGCACAGATGAGCCGGCATATTCCCATCATTCCTTAATCCTCAAAGAAGCACGAGACAGATAGAGAGAGCAAAGTCAAACTCACCTAGTACAACCCAGACAGAGCCAGCAACTAAAGCAAAAGCGAGCATGTCTCATTCACTGAGCCATGGAGAGATGAGGAGAGGAGGTATGAGGACGAGAGGTGATGTCCACGAGCCGGTACAGAGAGACTGAAGGACAGAGATCTGAGTATGGAAATAATGCCTCACCTCATCTCTCCTCCCTGATGCTGCTGCTGCTCCTGATGATGATGATGCACCTATGAGGTTCGCATAGGTTAGCACAATTTATGGTCGATGATTCTTAATAATGGAAAATTAACACTATTTTCACCAAATAAATAATACAATTGCGAGAAATAAAGGGCTGTTAAACCAGACATCAAATATTATTTTTGCACTTTATTTTATGAATAGGTGCTGTTATTTTAAAAATGAGTCATTGTTAATGTGGTCAGGTTGATTTAGACACATAAAATAATATTTTTGACTTGAGCTAGTTTATTTACAGTAAATGTTACCACATGCAGCATTTCATGTGGCCTGATAAAATATGTGTATGTATTTTTGCAGCATGAATTATTCATCATTGCTCCTCTTTAGTTATTTTAATTAATCTTTAGTTTAATTAATTATAACCATTAATGTGAAAATGCTGTCCATAGTAGTTTTTATCAGTTTGCTGCACAGTAATATGAGGTTCACATTACTACTACGCTTTTCATTGGAACCAATCCCCGAAGGTAAAACAGATCACGTGACACTCGTGCCCCGCCTTCTTCCCTGTTTAACCTTGAAGGATTCTCCCTCTCTATAATAACCTACATCCAGAACACCAGAGACTCCAGCTCACGTGATTTAACATTTTGATGACATGTCCTTATACCTAAAGTGTAAAGATACAAATTAACATAAGTCTTCAAAATGAGTCATCTTTATTTAATGTCAAAGATCTGTTTTAGGTTTGGTTTGCATTCTTTGTGGAACTCTGATCAATCAGACTACAGCCAATGGCTTTCATAATAAGCATCTCAGAAACAGAAAACAAATGTCCTGCCCACATTCAGTACGTTGATTCATGCAAATAAAGGCGTCAGGTGAGTTTTCACTGCATTGTCCAGTGTGGTTATTTCATGTGTTGGGTTAAAAGGGATTAATCAAACCAGTTTAACTCATTGTTGAGTGAAATATAAACATTTTCTGGGTTAATTTTAACTGGTCGCCATTTTTGGTTAAAATAAGGCAGTATTTTTAGAGTGTACATAAAAAAGAAACATAAAAAAGTCTTTATCTTTACAGTATCTATGTTATGTTGTTATTATTATAATGTTAAATGTTATTAAACTTAAATAACAGCCTCATGCAAAGCATTCTGAGAACCAAAATATGAAGGAAAAAAAACATTAAAAAGGCTGATGAGGATTTCTAGTTCCCAGAATGCTTTGTATGAGGCTGTTATATATTTTTAGTTTTATTTTGTAAAGATAAAGACGTGTTAATGATCATTTAACTTTGAACAAACTGTTCCCAGTAAATAACATAAATGTAAATCTACAGTAAGTTACTGGCAAACAGCTGCATAACTACAGGATTTTTTACATTGATATTCTGTTTATTCAGAGTTATTTGTTGTCAAATGGAGACAGGTAATGTATAAAAAGCATAAGAGGAATATAAAAACATACAGATTTGTTGCAGGCAGCTGTCTGAAGAGGAGGACAGACTTACCAGTGACGTAGCTGACATGGATTTGTCACTCAATCCAATGTCAATGGACTGCCAAAGCAGATGGCCAAGGAGAGATTTAGTACAAGGCTTACTCGCACCCGTTCTTCTCTCTTTCATAGCCTATGACAACTGTGCTCATATGTGAGTTTTCAGATGTTTTGGTTCACAATATTTCACTCAAGAATAATACTAATACCTGCCTTTTATAAACTGAGAAATAGTTTATATGAATATTACAGCAGAAGTCATTCTATTGACTGGAATTTTTAGATGAGAGAAGTGGTCAAAGTTGCTGGCCCCTGAATCAATGCGTCATTTTGCCTAAAAGTGATGAATTTAAAAGCAACTGTCTTATCTGCATGCTTTTTGTGTGAAAGAGAGGTTGTTAGGGACGAAAAAACTCCTTTATGAAACCAAACCTAGTGATATTAGGAACATTTAGTAACATTCATATGTCTTCAAACACTTGTTTTATCCCATTTAAATAGAGAAAGTAAAGTCACTCTAGGTACCAACAAATTTGTGCATATAAATATATTTGAGTTGTTTCGCACAAAACTTGCAACTTTGCAACAAAAAAGCATTTCATTGATATACGTTGTGTCTGTTTTTATTTAAAGCAGAAAAATGACACATTGATAAGCCTAATGAAAGGTTATTTTAATTCATAGGATATTACCTAAACATACACTTTAAAATATCTGTAAAAATTACAGTATTACTGGCCGCTGATTGCCAGTAACTTACTGTAGATTTAAATGTATGTTATTTACAGGCAACAGTTTGTTCAAAGGTAAATGAACATTAGACATTAACAAGTCTTTATCTTTTACAGAATAAAACTAAAATAACAGCCTCATGCAAAGCATTAACCAAAAATCATCATCAACCTTTTTTATTTTTTTTCCCTTTAGATGTTGTTTCCCAGAATGCATTGCATGAAAAAACTGTTGCCAGTAAATAACATACAGTTGGTTACTGGCAAACAGCTAAATTAATTACAGCTTTTTTACAGTATACCCTTACCTGTGGTATAATCACTGCTGTATTTCATTGTGTATTGCTTTATAAGATGAACAGCTGGAGACTGATATTTAATTTAATTCTGAATTTCAGGGATGTTGTTTGTTGTTGTGTTGTCTGTTAGAGGAAGAATAAATGATGTAGCAAATACTTGATGGCGCACTAACTTTATATCTTTACTTTTCTAGAGGTGCCTACCAGACATCATTTGCAAACAATATAATACATTTGGAAGCTACCTTTAACTGTTTTAATAAATGTTAAAGAAAGCAAACTAAACTTTACAGCTTGCTTTGGTCAATGACATGGATGCATTTGTCACAAAGTAAAGCAAAGATCCAGGATTCATGTGCAAGTACAAAAGGTTTATAAAAATCAAGAAAGAGTTGAGACAAACAACATAGGGCAAAAAAAAAAAACCCCTTTTGTAAGGCCAAAGTTTATTTTAAATATATGGTAAATACAATAATTATTTTTTTTATTTGAAAATATATTTAGTTTTAACCTGTAATTGTTAACCCGCTGATGTATCACAACACTACGGAAACGGAGGCCTGTCATGAAAGTCACACAGAGTAAAAGCATAAAGCCTCAGACACACTAGACTTTGAACATACGAGTATTTGTTGGATGTCATTAATGTCTTTGGCTTTGTCCATTTGTACTTTTCGGTAGTGAGAAAGGTCACGCAGTGACATACCGGTTTTGCTCAGGTCACAGTGCTCCATGTGATAAGAATTTTCAGATCTCACCAGACTATGCGGTGACCTGCAAAATATCTGTACACAAGCTTAGGCTTGCTTATAAATGGAAGTCAATGAGACGAAAAGTCTTGTGTGACCACGGCTTAACATGACAGAGTTAGAGCTGCATCCTCCACCAAGAAATTTCAAATCCAAGGTGTGGAAACCAGGTGTGTTTTTTTTAAGAAAGATGGACATCTCAATAAAACCCATGCAATTTGTAAAATGCAGTGCCGCTATAAAATATACAGGCAGCACAACTAATTTAACAACACACTTGAAACGCCAACACAGTGTGAGTGCGGAGACGTCGGCCTCCTCCTCCTCGCTCTCAGAGTTATTATTTATTCCTGAGCATGACATCGTGTTGAACCGAATCGAAATCGGACCGCACTGCAAAGTAATGGGGTAAATTGTATTGCAGGTAGCTGCTTGTATCTTTAATGTATTGTATCGTATGCTATTCATTGAGATGCATATTGCATCGGTCTCAGTTATAGAGATGCACATCCCTAATATATGCACTTGCATTTGTTCAGTCATTGTCTCGTCTCGTCTGTTGTTTAATGCCCATTATCCTGTTTATTTATTTATTACTATTATTTAAGTTTATTCTTGTTTTAGTTCACTCATCGTTTATCTCCAGTCATGTGACAGAGAACTAGACCAACAAATATTAATTCGTTTTTTTATTTTCCATCTTTTTGGAATGATCACCACTTTCCCAGTCAATTGCCTCTGTACTTTTCTCTTAAAATGAGAAAAATCCTGGAATGTTTTCCTCAAAAAAACATAATTTCTTCTCGACTAAACAAAGCAAAACATTAACATTTTGAATAACATGGTGCTGAGTAAGTTATCTGGATGGACTAATCCTTTAAAACTTGAACTCTGAGTTAACTTACTCTGAGATGGGAAACTACAGGCATATATTCACACATAATTAGTTGTTGTGGGAAACTGCTGCTCGAGTCAATGTGTACATTTAATTTTATATCACTATTAAAATATTATGTGTAAATAAACTGAGGACTGTACATGAACCTTATATTCATTTTCATGCAGATGCAATCACAGGGACCAAAAAAACATGATAGGAGTTAAAAATGAAATAAGGCTACAGACTTTGGCATAAAAGTCTACAGACTTTACAAATGTTTGAAATTAATAAAACCAAAATACACCAAGTCAGTATGCGAACTCATATAGCCGAAAGTATGTCGATGCTGCCCACTAAGCACAGCGCTGCACACTAGACCATCGGCTCTATGAATTCGTGAGAAGCATAAAGGCAACTGCTGTAGGATGTAAGTGACTCAGGCTGTTATTAGTCATGCAATCTTTATCAATATATCTAAAATGAATGCAAAAAAATTTAAACCGCTGTCTCGGGTTTAACACACCTCCAATTCTGAAACTGAAAAAACAGTTTCCCACATTTCAGGTTAAAATACTCAGAGTTTTGATTAAAACTCTTGTCTGAAATGGGCCCAGGTGCATGAGCCAGCAATATCGTGCATCACTGGGTGTTCTGGTGGAGTTCGATGGCTTTGAGGGAACCCCCGCCCACACTCTCACCACTACAGTCTACTGGCTATTTTAAATATTTGAATGAGGGTCACTGCTGTCTGTGTTGGTCCCGCACAGCTCTCCTTTGTCTCTGCTGGTCCCGCCCAGCTCTCCTTCATCAACCAGAACATCTGCCATCTCCACAAGGGTCCCACCCAGCCTCCCACTCCCTTCTCCTCTTTCGAGGTCAGCTTTCAGATCTGGGTCCGCTGGCAACTTAAGACCCCTCAGCTTTGCGTGTAGGGTCGGCTGAACCTCAGGATCTCCAGCTGCCAGCTACCTCAGGGGTGGTGTTCCTCATGTTTCCACCTCCAGCCTTCGCCACCTCTGCCCATCGACTCCACCTTGGCTCCTTGCTCCCTCCTCTTCACCTTGGCCCGTCATCCGACTAGCTCGGCCAGGTTTCCTCGTCCGTCCTGCTCCGCCTTGGTCAGTCATTGTCCCGCCTCCACCTCAGGACTCCACTCCTCCATCTATGCCTCGTCACTCCATCCCACCAGCTCTGTTGGGCTCCACCTTTCCTCCGACGTCACCTCAGTCGCTCCGGACCCCCACCTTTAGCTCTTGGCCCTCTGGAGCCTCTTCTTCCCCTGTTCACTGCTGGTGTATATTTGGGTATCACCAGGTCTGGTGGTACTCATATAAACACCAGAAGTGTACATTTAACACTAGTGATTTTGCTGTGCACCACTTCAGTGTAGTTTTTGTTACGTTGCGGATCGCACCTAGGGGGAGGGGAAGTACTTTTATAGTCTCTACCTTGTGTTCAATGTCCTCACCTGTTTCCCATTTGTTTGTTTAATATTCATCCTCACCTGTTTCATGTTTAGTTATCATTAGTTCGTGTGTATATATACCCTTGCCTTTGTTCAGTCGTTGTCTGGTCTTGTCTATGTTATATGTGATTTATTACACGTTATCCTGTTTATTGCTTTATGATTATTAAAGTTTATTCTTGTCCTCATCTCCTCATCTCCCACCAGCCACGTACCATATTTAATAATAAAATATTTAAAATATTTTTCTTTCAAAATATATATTTTTATATTTCAGCAAGTATATTTGGCCACTTTTGTATATTGAAAAAAATATTTAAATATAGATATAATTTTTAGATTATTTTATCTGCATTTTTTTTGATGTATGGGGATCATGAGCAGACAAACTGGCAAGCATACACATGACATTGGCACAACACCGCAAAAACAAGAAACCGATGGGTGTATATAAATGGATTTATCAGAGAAATGAGACACAGTTGAGCAAAATCAGGGCAGGGTCACAGGGATAGGACTACAACAGGAAGAGGAAGTGACATAGGAGTACAGAACAACAGCAAGAAACAACACATGACAAAACAAACAAGATGACATATAACAACAATTTCTTTTGAAAATTTGTATAACATTTGTATATTTTTTGTGAGTGCAACTGCTTGCACTGAAGCTCCTTGCACTGAAGAAAAGAAACCTTTATTGTTCAAGAAAAACAAAACAAAAGCATTTCCTTTTAATTCGTCACAAAAAAAGGGAATCATAATCGGTGTTCTGGCTTCTTGACAATGAGGCCTCAAGTCAATATTAATCACTGATAATAGACTATATTTTCATTATACATCTATGAACTGCACACTTTATATATGTGAATTAGCTACCCAGTCTCACAAAGTTTCGTGATATAGTCACGTATTTTTTTGATTCTTTTTTCGTGCTATTATCACGAAATTTCGTGTTTTTTCGTGATCCTATAACGAATTCCTGTTTTCGTGTGATTATCACGTATTGGTTACTCAACTGCTTTTTCCTATTTTTAAACCATTGTCGCTTCGGTTTAGGGTTAGATTTGGTGCTTGCATTAGAAAGTCACTTTATATATTGGTTTATACTATTTTTTCTGATTTATTTTTTTATATGTCGCCTGGCGTTGGGGTTAGAGTTGGGTTTGTTTAGGGATGTCATTTTATGTACATCTAACCCTAAACCGAAGCGACAATGGTAAGAAAATAGGACAAAACAGTTGAGTAACCAATACGTGATAATCACACGAAAACAGGAATTCGTTATACGATCACGAAAAAACACGAAATTTCGTGATAATAGCACGAAAAAAGAATCAAAAAAATACGTGACTATATAACGAAATTTCGTGAGACTATTAATCAGTCCACAACATGAGCTCACAATGTTAAACTTAACAGTGTATAAAAATACAATGAATTTGAAAAAAGGATACATTTACAATAAAAGAGAGACATCTTTAAGATATCAAACACATTGTAATATATTTTCCATGAAAAAAGTCTATTAAAGTTGTGTGTCCTTATTTTGTGTGATTTATAATCCTGAATAAATTAGTCAATGTCTGCTTTAATTTCTTTCTTCGATCACAGTTTATTGTTTACAATAAGACAGGATAAAAAAAAAACAAAACAATGCTGAAGTCACAGACACTTTAACATGTCAACTCCACACTGTTTTTCCAGTGTGATCATGTTTGTCAATAGTTGTGATATAAATCTTGGCATTGTTGTTAGGTTTAGTAAGGCAGCTTCAATCAAAGAAAAATCAAATGGCTCCACCATACAACATTTGTTTAAAATTAAAAGCTATTTTGTCAGCTCTGTCAGATGTATTACAGGGTGGACTTATAGCCTAACACAAAGACTTTTTGTTATGTGTTATCAGTGGAGGACTGGCCATCTGGTCCACTGGAGTTTTCCTGGTGGGCCACTGCAATGTGGGCCGGCTTGTTGATCCTGTATGCACATACTGTATAAAGAAATAATAATAACAATTACACTTGAAACAGATGTTATTGCTGCTGCTACCTCCTTCGCAATCACTTAGCAGCAGTCTAACAGCACTCGTCAAGGTCAAAATGTTGACCAATCAAATTAAAGAATGTGGGCAGGAAAAAACTATGACTGTGTGTATATTGTGGAATGGAAGAATTCACCAGTTATGACATGACTTAAAGGAATAGTTCACCCGAAAAAATGTCTTTTATACAGAAGAGGAAGAAGATATTTTGAGGAATGTTTGTAACTGGTAATGAGCCCCATTCACTTGCAAAGTATTTTTTTTACATCCTATAGAAGTGAGTGATGCTCATAACTGGTTTGGTTACAACGATTCCTTAAAATATCTTCCTTGTGTTCATCAGAAAAAAAAAGATTTATAGAAGTTTGTAACAACATGAAAGTGAATTTTTATTTTTGGGTGAACTATCCATTTAATTGGTTACCTGGCTTTTCTGGTAACTTTTCAGTAAATGAATTTGTCCTAGAAAATGATTTATAAAACATAAAGTGAGAGATCATGACCCTCATTCTTGACTCTTAAACACATCTGACCTGAGTCAAAGCCTTAGGTTTTGCCTTGTTTTATGTCATGATCAGTAAGATGCCATTGGGAAATAGTTCAAATGCATTACTTTGCATACATTTCATTTTCCAAAAAGTTCAAGTAGCATTTATGTTTCTGAATTGTGTTGTTATAAAATGGTCTGCGCATCAATGAGCCAGTGTGCAATGGCGTGTTGCAAGCAGGGTGTGGTGGGCCGCTCTGGATCAAAAAGCCCAGGGCCACTTTTTAGTCCCAGTCCACCTCTGTGTGATATATTATAAAATTTTTATAATTTGTATAATTTGCTGCATAATATGGAATTGCTGTTTTATGATTTTAATTTCATATAATAAGACAGAGATACTTATTATTGAACCAAATCGCTCCAAACAAAATATGTCAGATTACAAGTTGACCATAGATGGTTGCACTGTGGTACCATTTTCCACATCAGTCATGAACCTAGGTGTGATGTTCGACAGCAATCTATCTTTTGATAGTCATATCTCCAATGTCTGCCGCATAGCATTCTTTCAACTTTAAAAAAAAAAATACATAAAAAATATGCCATATACTGTCTGCATCAGATGCAGAGAAGCTTATCCACGCTTTTATGACCTCTAGATTAGATTATTATGTTGGCTTGAGAAAGCCAACATACTGTTGTTGCACTTAAACTTATTATTATTATTATTATTATTATTATTATTATTCTTTTTCTTCTGAGACTAAAATTTCTAACTCTAACTCGTCCTAGAGCTTTCAAGCTACAGCCATCAAACTTTGGACAGACTTTCGGTCTGATCTGACGAGGTGTGCTATATCTTTTCTAACTGATGGGACCTTCCGAATTCCTAAACGGGGCGCTGAAACACCCCAAAATTTCCATTGACTTAACATTGAGACAAACTTTGACGGGTCAAAGCTGCGAGTGAGAAACTTGTAGAAACTTGTGGCTTACCACATTTAAGGAGGCTGACAGGCTGTGTAAGAACATACCTCACAATGGGGTGTAAGCTGTACCCCTGGGGTGTAAGAGGCCCCCAAATTTTCCCATTGACTTATAATGGGGCAGGAAATATGCTCATAAAAGGGAAAAAAAGCGTCCCAGATGGAATATCTTCACTTTAGAGTGTCTTAGAGACATGGGGGTGGGCTCATTTTACTCAAGCATCCAATCAGTCTCTTAGGATCACCCCAGAGATATTAAGCCACGCCCCTAGCAACAATTTTGGGTACCCTAGCAACATCTCCCATAGACTACCATTATAAAAAGCCCAGATGGATATCTTTGCACCAGAGTGTCATAGAGACATAGGGGTGGGCTCATTTTACTCAGGCATCCAATCAGTCTCTTAGGATTCTTATTGAGGTATTAAGCCACGCCCCTAGCAACAAAATATGAAGACCCTAGCAACATAATAAACAAAGCCTTATATCTCTGGATCTGAACATCGTAGAGACACAGGGGTTGGACCGTTTTTCTTGTGGCTTGAAGTGTAATCATTATGGGATGCCAATTTTTTCCCTAGCAACCAAACTTAGTACCCTAGCAACGGAATAAACAAAGCCTTATATCTCCGCTTCAGAACATCATAGAGACACGGGGGTTGGACCGTTTTACTTGTGGCTTGAAGGGTGATCATTATGGGATGCCAATTTTCTCCCTAGCAACCAAACTTATTACCCTAGCAACGGAATAAACAAAGCCTTATATCTCCGCATCAGAACATTGTAGAGACACGGGGGTTGGACCGTTTAACTTGTGGCTTGAAGGGTGATCATTATGGGATGCCAATTTTCTCCCTAGCAACCAAACTTAGTACCCTAGCAACGCAATAAATGTTAGCTTCATGCTAGCTTCTTGCTAATCATGCTAGCTTCATGCTAGCTTCATGCTAATCATGCTAACATCATGCTAGCTTCATGCTAATCATGCTAACTTCATGCTAGCTTCATGCTAATCATGCTAACTTCATGCTAGCTTCATGCTAATCATGCTAACATCATGCTAGCTTCATGCTAATCATGCTAGCATCATGCTAGCTTCATGCTAATCATACTAGCATCATGCTAGCTTCATGCTAACTTCATGCTAATCATGCTAGCTTCATGCTAACTTCATGCTAATCATGCTAGCATCATGCTAGCTTCATGCTAATCATGCTAGCATCATGCTAGCTTCATGCTAATCATGCTAGCATCATGCTAGCTTCATGCTAATCATGCTAACATCATGCTAACTTCATGCTAATCATGCTAGCATCAAGCTAGCTTCATGCTAATCATGCTAGCATCATGCTAGCTTCATGCTAATCATGCTAGCATCATGCTAGCTTCATGCAAATCATGCTAGCATCATGCTAGCTTCATGCTAATCATGCTAGCATCATGCTAGCTTCATGCTAATCATGCTAGCATCATGCTAGCTTCATGCTAATCATGCTAACATCATGCTAATCATGCTAGCATCATGCTAGCTTCATGCTAATCATGCTAGCATCATGCTAGCTTCATGCTAATCATGCTAACATCATGCTAGCTTCATGGTAAATCATGCTACCTTCATGCTAATCATGTTAGCATCAAGCTAGCTTCATTCTAATCATACTAGCTTCATGCTAATCATGCTAGCTTCATGCTAATCATGCTAGCATCATGCTAGCTTCATGCTAATCATGCTAGCATCATGCTAGCTTCATGCTTATCATGCTAGCTTCATGCTAATCATGCTAGCATCAAGCTAGCTTCATTCTAATCATGCTAGCATCATGCTAGCTTCATGCTAATCATGCTAACATCATGCTAGCTTCATGGTAAATCATGCTACCTTCATGCTAATCATGTTAGCATCAAGCTAGCTTCATTCTAATCATGCTAGCTTCATGCTAATCATGCTAACATCATGCTAGCATCATACTAGCTTCATGCTAATCATGCTAGCTTCATGCTAATCATGCTAGCATCATGCTAGCTTCATGCTAATCATGCTAGCATCATGCTAGCTTCATGCTTATCATGCTAGCTTCATGCTAATCATGCTAGCATCAAGCTAGCTTCATTCTAATCATGCTAGCATCATGCTAGCTTCATGCTAATCATGCTAACATCATGCTAGCTTCATGGTAAATCATGCTACCTTCATACTTAAACATACTAACAGCCAGATAGCCTACTAAACTAAACTTATGTCAAACCGTTTTAAACGTTCAGGCTACGCTTTCTCAAGCCAACATAAAGTTTGTCTTCAAACTTTACTATCTAGTTGTAACTCGTTACTCGAGGGATGTCACGCAAATCAGGTAAATAGGCCTAAGCTTCAGCTGATTCAAAACACCGCTGCAAGAGTGCTCACTCGATCTAAGAAGTATGACCATAGCCTGGTAAATATCGCATACATTTTAAAATATTGCTAATCACCTATAAAGCATTAAATGGCCTAGCACCTTCGTATCTTTACAGGTAGAATACAATCCGTCACGTACACTGCAGTCACAACATTCTGGTTACTTAATTTAAGTATTAAAAGTATCTAAAGGTGGTCGATCCTTTTCCTACTTAGCCCCCGCCCCCCCAGCTTTAGAATGATTTGGCAAAAAAAAAATTCGGGAATCAGACACAGTCGATCAATTTAAGTCAAGACATTTCTTCTTTAACAAAGCATTCACATAATTTGTCTAGTAAATATTCTTATCCCGCAATAGTTAACGTGTCCGGAAAAAAAGCATTTGCATAACTCGTCTGTGTAATATATTTATGCCGCTATAGTTATCCTTTCTGGAACCGAGTGGATATTAAACCACAATACTGTGTGACACTTGCATTACATGTGAACGGCCCCTTTGCTAATAGGATTTTGTTTCTCGTTCCCTGTCTCGTCCTCATTATCGAGGACAATGGGACTAACAGACCCAATTCCTGCTGCTGTGGAGGTCATCACGTCACAGATCTACTGGCCTTCCCTTAACGTGATGCCAGCCGATGTCAGACCAACGACCACCAGCTGCCCCCATCTAATCTATTTATCCGTGTATATATATTATGTTTTAATCCCCATAAAATGTTATATTATAATATCCTCTATAGAATCAGCTATGCCTGGCTCTCTCCCAAGTGTTTTTCCCCTCCTAGGACTTTTTCCACAGGGTTTTTCTTCAACCTCTGGGGAGTCTGCTAACATTCACTTAACTTAGCCCCCTCTTATATATGTAACATTATTACACTCGCTAGTATGGCTAATCTTAACCACTGTATTCTGCTGGTTTTGTTTTATGATTTTTCTGTGTTTTTTTCCTGCATCTATTAATATAAAGCTGCTTTGAAACAATTAAACAATTACGAAAGCGCTATATAAATAAAATTAAATTGAATATTATTTGTCCTGATTTACATGTCTTGTATAACATCTACTACAGACATGCAAGCACACACAAACTCGATTTTTCATGGTTTATAGAGTATTTCCAACACATAATGACTTTTATACTGTACAAACTGCTTCTCAAACTTTTCAGTGTGTGCCCCACCCCAGCTCCTGCCATTTTGTATGGGGTGCCTCCCCTCGTGCTCCCCAAAATTATATTTTTTTAAAAACTTAAAATTGTTATTAAACAAAGCAAAACTGTAGCACTCTTGCCTCACATCAAAAAGATCCCCGGTTTGACCCCTGGCTAGGTCAGGTGGCCTTTCTGTGTGGAGTTTGCATGTTCTCCTGTGTCAGCATGGGTTTACTCCCACATGCCAAAAACATGCAAGTTAGGTGATGGAAGATACCAAATTGCCCCTCCCTCTTTAACGCAAAGGCAGCAGATTCACATGCAGTTATGTAATTTATAATCACAAAACAAGATAAACAAAACAACAACAAAAAAGATAATCCATAGTGAAAACAGGACCTAAGACACACCTAGGAAACAATCAGACAAGGACCAATGGAACAAAAGAACTACAAAGGACTACCTGTGTATGGATTAATTTGTGTATGGATTAATTTGTGTATAGATTAAAGAGTTCTTGTCATAAATATAGCCATAGATGCTGGAATGGTGTGAAGAATAAAGAAAAAAATTATGTAACAAATCATATTCAATAAATCAATGTAGTGCTGTTGGTTAGTACCCTTATTTATCTGAGGTTTAATTGCACAGAATTTATGATTAATTAATGTATTTAAAAAAAATCATAAGGGCCCCCTAGCACAATCTCATGCACCCCAAGGGCAGCCCGCCCCACAGTTTGATATGCAAATATGGAACAGTTTCTTTATATCTTTAGATTAAAACGTGTTTCTATAATAATAACAACTTTCTGAGACTGTCACAATTAACAATGATTTAACCGAGTTGCTTTGTAAAATTCGTTCATTATAGCTTAGATAGTTGAATTTAGAAAGAACCAGTGCATCTAATATGATGCAATATAGATTAATGTATGGGTTACAAGTATGAATGCAAGCACCGGCTGTTTTTAGATCATGATCTAAGAGTGTAGTAGTTCATACTTTACAAGGATAGCTATTGCACTACTGAATCTCAGGATTCAAGGGGAACATCGCTGGATTATCCTTGGGAAAACCCTGGAATTTACAGAGCAGAAACTCCGAGGAAAAGCCCCTCCCCGGCAGAGACACACCCCCTTGTGACGCGACACGGCATTGCATGAAACAAGTAACTGCAGACAGTAAAGATCCTTTATCTTTGATCTGACGGACGTGCACCGTCACATCGCCGTCTCTGTCATGTGCTCTTTTTTATGGTTGGTCTATATAAACATGACCTATTTACATTGTCAAATAAAAGTATTAATAATCTCTCTTCGGTTTCGCTGCGCCCCATCTGATTTCAACAGAAAGCAACAGCGCGTCACCACACAAACCAGCAAACACTAAAACTAATACATATTCACTACATTACACTCACGTGAAGTATGCCCTACAGGCAAGATGATGTGTCATGAGTAGAAGTTATTACTTAACGTCAGGGCTATGAGAGTTCAGATACGGTTTCTTTGAAACACTGCTCTTACAGGAAGATATTTCTGATGACAGACGCCATCTACAGGTGAACACGCGACACATTTCCTGGAAAACCTCTGACTTCTTTTCTGCACGGATAGAGACTGGATTACACAAACTATTTAACTTCAGTGAATTTCTGGCTGTACTGTAGTTCAGCCTTACTAAAATAAACATAGCATTATATGGTTGGGGCGTTTCTTTAATAAGTACCCTTGCACCCATCAGTGCAGGTTTAGAGTCCATTAATAACCTTTAAAAAATAAATATTTCAAATATAACATAAATGTGCAGACAGCATTCAATAAAACTGCATGCACATAAATTCTGACCAGTGCCCAATTTTGCTACAGTTTCTTGCACGCGTAAGATTGATATGATCATATTTATTTATTATGTAGATTTCACGACTGAGGTGCCACATACAGTAAATAACTGTTATTGCTGGAGAGGTGTGTAATGTTTAATCAAAATGTTTCTATAGCCTAATGTATAATGGTCTACTATATGGTTCATATGGTCTATTGTGTTATGTTGCGGTGTGTGTTTGTGTTTATCTTAACTAAAGTATCTTCCGCATGCAGACAGTCTATCTAACAACAGCATGATTTCTCGGAAATCAGGCTGGCAGGCTTTAGAGCGCTCACTCTGGTTGCGCATGCGCGTCACTGATGGGGAAAACCCGCTCGAGGTCTGAATAAAAAGCGCACTCACTGCTTGTGAGATCTTCAGTACTACAGTAAACGCGAGCTCATCATACATTACTCTTTAGGATTTACGCCTTAGCAGGAACTATTGCTCTTTTCACTGTTTCTCTATTTGGATACAACATTGGATTATACTGTAAGTCCATTAGTAATATTTTTTTGGTGCTTTTTGCAATTTATTAGAAATGTTTATATTATGCATATTACAAGATACCTATTTTATATCATAATACATATATTGTAATAAATTAAATGAAATTTGCATCTGTGTCGCATGCACAGCAAAAGCAAAAGTTTTATTAGTTTAAAATAGCAAATTATGCTTTTCATAGAAAACCGAGCGATTTATTATTTTTTTATTATGTACAATGAAAAGACGTAACGTAATGCGCTTCATGCGTTTCTTAAACCGAACAATGCATTTGTAGGCTCTTTGTACACAGAAGAAATTAAAGTTTTTTTTATTTATTTACTTGTGTTACAGAAATCATGCCTGTGTCCCGAATGCGCATGAGACCATGGCTCGAGGCCAGAATTGACTCCAATACAATTGCTGGACTCATGTGGGTCGACAAGGTAAAGTTCTAACCATTATATATGCAGACCTTCATGTCAGGTGTCTTCTACAAGAAGCGGACTAATCCATAATCATGCATTCTCATGCATTTTCTTTTTTTAGGAACAAGGGATGTTTTCAATTCCATGGAAACATGCTGCTCGTCACGGCTGGGAGGTGGACAAAGATGCTTGTTTGTTCAAGCAGTGGGCCATCCACACAGGTAAGGAAGTATGCATGCATATGTAGACCATGCAAGGTTTTACTTAAAGTGAGCTGATAATCACGATTATATTAGTAACTTGAGTTGTCCATGTGTATTGTTAGGTAAATTTAAGGAGGGAGTCACCACACCTGACCCCAAAACATGGAAAGCCAATTTTCGCTGTGCCATGAACTCTCTACCGGACATCGAAGAGGTGAAGGACAAAAGTATCAACAAAGGCTGTGGAGCGGTGAGAGTCTACCGCATGATGCCCGCCATCACCAAAAAGAAAGACAAGAGATCAAAGAACCGTGACAGCAGAAGGCGGGCGAAGGTGTGGATGTTTTCGCTGTCTTCAGTGTGGTGTGATTAAAATAATAGATCCATCTGTAATGCTTAAGGCTAAACGGTGTGTTTGCATTTTGTGTTTTTAGGTCAAAACACAAGAGATGGAGACCGACACTTACACACACATGAAAGAGGAAAGAATTACACAAGAAAACACCATCGACAGCACTGAGAATCCAAGTAAGAGCTTTCAAACTTTAAAAGGTTATTTTCAAATCTCTTATATGTTAAAGAACACAAAATTCATGTATTTTTTGTCCTAAAGGCACCACCAGCCCTAGTGTTGTTGTCCCAGACATCTCCGGATATGAAGTTGAAATTGGCCCTGATAGCACAATCGATATTTACCCCACCAAATTCCAGGTCTCACCGGTCCATTCGACAGGTAATAGAAACAACAGTTTGGTTTTACAACAACAACTTTTTCAAAGTTACACTCAAGACAACAGGTACTCATTGGTTTTTATCTTTATCTTAAACCCTCAGACTTTGAAGATGAAAACGAAGCTATCATTGAGGTGAGTTTACTTTTAAGTTTTTTTTTTATTGGCATTGTGCTTTTTCATTGACAGGAATACCCCATTTAGCATATCTCACAATTGGCCAAAATGTTAGTGTTGTTGTAAACAATAAAAACAATACGAACAAGCAAAACTCAGTCACTTACAAGTTCCGTGTTTTGCTTCTCCATGCAGATCTCACGGCAATTGGAACGTGATAGTTCGCAGTGGCTACAAAACAATATCCTTGGAAAGGGGTTCCTGGCCAATGAAGTAGCCACAACAGAGTCTCTCAGTCCAGAAAGCCAGTGGAGTGAAAGCTCAGGTAAATGCAAAAATAACATAAAAGTGGTCCGCTTCTAATTGAAGTCTTTAGTCACTTCGTTGGCTGCCTTTCAGATGTAATATTTGTGTCTGCCTCCAGTCTTGGTTGGGCCACGTGTCATTCATCTGTATTCATTTGAATGTCTTTGTTATTTTGTTTTAGGAGAAGAGCTTGAACTTCGCTTATATACAGAACTGAACCCAGGTCTACCTGAAGATCATCTTTGCACATACACAGAGATGTGGAACAGCAACTCCATGCCACAGCTCATCTGTCCTCTCTGAGAGCTGCGGGAACCTGTACATATTTTCTTACCTCAAACTCCATCTTACGGACTTTATGCTCATGAACTTGCAGATAAACTCAACCTTGTACCTCAGTTGTATTCCGGCGGGAGTCGGAAGTCATCATTGATTCAGTTTGGTGTCTTATGCATACATCTGGACATTTTTCAAACAAGGTTCTTGTGTGTGTGTTCCAATTTAGGCACTCAAGGCCACAATCCTTAATTACAGAGATGTGTTTTTACTCTGCGTGTCATCGTGTCAGGCCTTTGTTATGAAACGGGTATTTGTCTTTACATAGCCCTGTTCTTGCAATGTAGGACTTGTAGGAAAATGTCATGCTTTTTTATTGAAGGACTAAAGGATCTTTTGGATTTTCCCAATTGAAACAGAGACAAAAGTCTTTTTTAAATTATGGATTGTGGATTGGATGTCAGCTGTACAGCTTTGTGACCATGTAATCTCATTTTAATGTGAACTTGTCATATTCCGTTAAAGGCTCAAGTCAGGGTTTGGATATATAGGCTACATATACCATACATCAAATGAAGCTGTTGTTTGAATTAGGGGATGGGGTTCTTAACTGTAAATAATGTAAATATTTATTTGTAATAAAAAATGTGAAAACAATTACATAAAACAGTTTATGATTTTTATTTCCAATGTGTATTTGTATATATATGTGTGTGTGTGTCTGTGTGATCCTGTCTGTGAAATCCACACTAAAGTATCTAATGATGAGATGAGGAGCATCAAAGTTTGATTTCACTTGGATCTTACTCAGTCAGTATTAAGAATAGCAGGATTATATTGTCACAGAATCTTATTCACATGAGTTTATTTAGAAAACTGTGAATCACAAAAATTAACCAGCTGGGTTTACATCGACTAGAGCTGTGTCCAAATTCGCCCTTGATCTCCTGTGCAGTACAGTATATAGGGTGTCAGCAATTTTGTAGTTTAGTCCAAAAACTTAATTCCCTATACATTTGTTCACTACTTTTACCCACAGTGCACTCTGATTTTGAGGGTACATTCGATGTACACTGGCTAACTCACTATTTCCCATGATACAACACGAGACAAACACGTGACTGGAATCAGCTGGAGAATACTGACACCAAAAACCATAAATTTATCTTAATATACTGGTGTTTGTTTTTATTGACAGAAAGTACTTTTAATTTTAAACATAATATTTAAACATAATAGTAAATTAACATGACAAGAAGTTGTTTTAGTTCGCTTTATTATGAACTAATAAAATAAACATGACAAATGTAATAAACAGAAAAAATATAAAAGCGTTTCACAGTACCAAACAGCCAAAATCCAAACAGCCGCACAGGTTAAAGGTTTATGTTTACACTACAAAAAATACTTTCTTAGTATTTTAGTTTTGTTTTCAGTAAAAATATAAAATAATCCTAAATTAACATGCATTGTCTTGATGAGCAAAGCAAACTAAAAAAGTATAGTTTATAGACAAAAAATCTACAATTTAAGTGAATTTTAAGCAAAAAATAAAATTAAATAAAAACTGCCAGTGGGGTAAGAAAAAAATCTTGAACTTTTTTAAACACTTAATTCATGAAAAATTTGTTTGTGTTAAGCACAAATTCACTTAAATTGTATATTTTTTGTCTAAAAACTAGACTTATTTTGCTCGTCAAGAAAATGCATCTTGATTTAAGAATGTTTTGATATTTGTACTGAAAACAAGACAAAAATACCAAGTTAGTTTTTTGCAGTGTAGGATGATTTCACAGTGATGTCTATTACTATCTAATGCATGATATTTACATCAGCGTCTGAAAGAGTCTCATTCATTTTTGTTCACTTCTTCCCCATATAGTGGACTATTTAGCATTTGCTAATATAGGGAGTAGTGAACGACTGAACAAGTGAGGAAATTCAGTCAGAGCAGCGGGTCCGATAATTTATTGTTGGATGTATAAAAATCATTGAGTGTCATGACAGATACATGCTTGAGGCAGATTCTTCACTGAAATAATTAATTTGTCTCTAATTCTAAAGGTTCTTTTGTTTAAAACAATCACGCTTAAATAACTTTTGACACAATAAAGAAGGGACATGGCCTTAGTTTCAGGTAATCTGTAAATCTGATTTTTGAATCAAACTATCTGGATCCACATCATTTACAAAATTAATCTTCATTTACATTTTCATTGTTCTCTTGAAACAGTGCTGCTGTGTAAGTTTTGTTCAATTCAAACAGGCCCATTTTTCTTTAGGAAAATCCTTTTATTAGGTTTTCATTACAAAAAAACAATAGTGACCATAACCATTTTTACTTTAATATAAAGTCCCATTTATAAGTCACATTACACAAAGAGTCCAAAGTCACTAAATAAACATATGTAGTAAAGAATAACAAAAAAATCTATGAAGATTTACAACAAGATTTTGTTAAAAAAAAGTGATGTATTTATTTTACAAATGACATATTTCACAAAAAAGTGAATTTTTTTTATATATTTATATATACAGTACACACACCATTATATACGATTGGTCCCAGTCCAGGTCAATACTGTGATATTATGGTTGCTTTAATAGTAAATTGCATAATCCTGTCTCCAAAGGTCAGCAAGTTTGCACAATCTCTCTCTCTCTCTCTCTCTCTCTCTCTCTCTCTCTCTCTCTCTCTCTCTTTCTCTCTCTCTCTTGTGAATATCTCTGAAATATAAAGTAAAAGAAAAATATGATTAAAACATTAAGTGAAACATTCAAATTTACCTATGATTTAAGTGACATAATGTGGATTGATGAGATAAGAAACATCTTTCTGCATGTGTTGAGGCAGTCTAAAGACACTGTATGTCACCTGTTGTTATCTCTTATGATTTCAATCTAATCTATAGACCCTCATCTCAGAAGTCTGATAATTATTAGGTCATATAGAGCCTTAGCAATATATGACTAATGTCCAAGTTCCCTAAACTGCAAAATATAGAAGAGTAGAGTTTAAAACTCATTCTTAATAAACACATTACAGAACGTGTAGAACAACATTCCCAAAGAGACTAAAGCTCTGATTCATCACTCAACGTCAACTTTTGATCAGTTGTTGTTGTTCCAGAGAAAAATGAATTCTACAGTAAATTCCAAAACCATAATTAACATAAATGTGAGGCATCAAAAATACCTAAAGTATATGATTCCTATGTTGACTATATTGAATTAACCAGTCAGCCATTAAAACATAAAAAATATCTGTATATACAGTAATTAACACATAATATACTTTAATGATGCATGGGTTGCTTCATAATGACATTGAAATGTCTCCATACATGTTTAAAACATTTACCTGATTTTGCATACACTGATGTTAAGGTAGAAGTAAGAGTTTGCTAATGCTTGTGTTTTTGTTGGTTTGACCTACATTATAGAAAAAAGAAACATGGCCTCACAGTCTTTAAAAACCTTTATGTTTTATCAAACAACTTACAAACAGTGTTTAAATTCAATGTTTCAATAGAAATAATTTTTTTAGGGTGGGGTTTGGGGATAAAACATCATTAGCTCAGTATGAAAACTATTCATTTAATATAAAGGAGTGTGCACAGACGTGTCTGTCTGTACTAAAATGGACCAAACAACAGGGCACTGAAGATTATAGATATAGTGCAAAAGACTTTGGTTACTGTAGGTTTATTTTTTAAAGTCAAGTTCTGGATAGGTCTTAAAGGCTTGCCTTTATGCCATTTTGGAAATATTGGGGTTTGTTGTCACACTATTTGAGATTAGTTGTCACAATCCAATTGATCATTAAAAAGCTAAATTCAAACAGTAAACCACAGTCAAGAAACCCCAACTATTTCTTGAAACAGTAACTATAAATATAGCTACAAGCAGCAAGGCCGGAGTCAAGCCCAATAGTGGCACAAATAGGCAAACATCAGTTATGATCATGATGTCATGCCCACCAAGTCTCTACGATGTTCTGATGCAGAGATATAGGTCTTGCTAAGCAGTTGCTAAGGTATATCATTGGGTTCTATGGAGTCGCTTGGCATCAACAGAATTAATCAACATCCCAAGTCTACCAGAAGTTCAAAAATGCAGCACCCACACAGCAGAGAGGGAGGGGGAGACCTTGCATGTGTGTGCTAGTGCAGTGGTTCCCAAACTTTTTCAGCGTGCGGCCCCCCTTGAGTAAAGTGCATTTTTTGCGGCCCCCCGAAAGAAAATTTATGACAAAAACAGTTTTAAAATGTAATATTTAATTAAACAAAACATATAAAATTATACCTAGTAGTGCTGTTGGTTAGTTGGCTTATTATTTTTTAGGTTTAATTACACAGAATTCATGATAAAAGAATGTATTTTATAAAATGTCATAAAACTGGGGCCCCCCTGGCACAATCTCGCGGCCCCCCTGGGGGCCCCGGCCCCCAGTTTGAAAACCACTGTGCTAGTGTGCTTGTGTGCCTCATTCAGCGAATGTAAGACAGAGAGCGTCCTGATTAACCTGTTTCATTAAATCAACCAATCAATTGTCAGTGTGGGCGGGCTTTTATCTCTTCTCCCTAACCAAAATAATTAGTGTACCTAGGAGCGCCATGGCAGAGGGAGAGTGACCCAAAAAGCCAAGATAAAAGACACATTTTATGCCACCGTCCAGACAACACGAAAGTGAAGCCCTGTCTTATAAGAGTTCAAAATAATGACAATCTTGCACAATGTACAGTTTGTAACAGAGACTTCAACATTACCCATGGCGGGTTACTAGACTGTAAAAGACATGTTGAGGTGAGTTCAACAAGTTTAATTTCCTGTGCATTTTTTTTCAGGCCGGGTAGTTGCCAGGGCCACAAGAAAACATCAAACTCCTTATACTTGTTTGCAATGGAATATAAATAAAAACAGTTTACATAAATAGTATAAACAGCTTATATAAATAGTAAAATGATCTACATGTTTTAATATAATTAACAAATAATTGGGTAACACTTTACAATAAGGTTCATTAGTCAACATTAGTTTACTACATTAATTAAGATGAACTGATAATGAAATGCACTTATAAAGCATTTTTTTATCTTTGTTAATGTTAATTTAAACATTTACTCATACATTATTCAAATCTTGTTAACATTAGTTAATGCACTGTGAACCAACATGAACAAACCATGAACAGCTGTATTTTTAACAAAGATTAACAAATATAGTAACAAATGTACTGCTTATGGTTAGTTCATATTAGTTAATACATTAACTAATGTTAACAAATGACACCTTTCTTTTATTTTATTTTTAGGGGGCTTCGGGATACCTCCTTAAATCGACATTTTGCAGGGTTTGGGATGTCTGCATCCACCAATAACTATATATATTCCAAGCAACAAGTGAAACAAACCCACCCGTGTCTCTACAATGTTCTGTCACAAAGATATGTCTTGATAAACGGTTGCTAGGGTACTTTGTTTGGTTGCTAGGGAGTAAACTGGCTTTCCCCAATAATTATACTCCAAGCCACATGTGAAACAAACTCTCCACTGTGTCTCTACGATGTTCTGATGTAGAGATATAGGTCTTGCTAAATGGTTGATAGGGTACTTTTAGGGAATAAACTGGCATATAACCAATGATATGCTCCAAAAGGAATCAGTCATGATGACTATAATGAATTTAGATCTAAGTTTACAGTAGTTTTAAGCAGAAAGAACCATTTTACATATCCCGAGACCACTACGTGGAGCTGCGTGCAACCTCAAGTCATGACTATAATGACATTTACCAAGTTTTATGTCACTACACAAAGATTCTGCGAAGATAAACCCTCAAATCCATTTTGGTGTACTCGCCATTGAATTCGTTTATGCGTTATACAAGAATGGATTGGCCTATGGATTTGTCTGGAGTGTCTCTAGATGATACTGTACATTCAAGCCAATAAAACAACTCTAGAAGGAGTTTAAAAAAAGTAGGTACATAATATATACTATTCAACATTTGAAGTGGATCAATCAAAGTTGTCCTAAGACAAGAATGGGTATTAGAGATTGGTTTTATATAAGCTTTTGTGAAAGGTTTTAATCCACTTCAAATGTTGACTAGTATGATTTAAAATGACGGACAGGAAGTATGTTTGACTATGACATATTTGGTACAATCATACTAAGCATCAGCCAAAGAATCAACAGTGTGAAGCCTTATAACAGTATGGCAATTTAATCAAATATTAAAAGCATTTTTTTTATCTCGCACTGTTGTCCAAAATGTCATAACTTTCCTATGTACAGTTCTATGGACTGGCATAGACCCCAATGTGGTAGAAAAATAATAGGGAAGAAAACAAACAATTTCAATAGGGGTCTTGACCCGTTTTGGGCTTGATACCTAATTATCAAACCCTTGTTGCTAAAACATCCATTTTGAATGTTGTGTTTAAATCTTGACTCTTTGTATGCTAACGTATGTTGTTTTGTTTTTGCTTGTTAGTCAAAATATCATGTTATCATAAAGATGGCATATTTCTTCCAGGTCCTGCCGTGGTCAGCCTACTGTAACCGATTGACAAGATTTGCCTCTTGCAGTTGAGAGAAGAGTTTCAAAGAGAACAAACAAGATGGACGCCTTCTGTAGTAGGCTGAACTAATGGTATGCACCACATTATTGCTGTCTTACTTCATGGCAGACAAATGCACTGTTTGCACAACATGTACTGCATCAGATCAGACACCGACGGCTCTGAGCAACGGTGCATGAAGAAAAATGCACATTAATGTTAATGTTTTAAAAGACTGAATACATGTTCAAATGCAGCGTTAAACCAAACATCACGTAAAAGTTTTTCTTGCACATCCATTGCCAACTTTTATGTCACAAACTATTGGACTAATGGATTATTCCAGTGCCGAAGAAAAACAAAGCTGTGGACCTAAATGACTACAGACCGGTGGCCCTTACATCAGTGGTCATGAAATGTTTGGAGCGGTTGGTTCTGTCACATCTTAAACCTATCACAGCACCTTATCTTGATCTACTACAGTTTGCTTACAGGGCAAACCGTTCGGTAGATGATGCGATTAATTTAGGACTGCATTATGCTCTGGACCATCTTGACTCTCCTGGCTCCTATGTAAGGATGTTGTTTGTGGCCTTTAATACCATTCTACCCGAGCGACTGTGGGAGAAGCTGTTACTGTAGGGGGTAGGACCCTCTATCTGCCGCTGGATCATGGATTTTCGCAGTGACAGACAACAGTATGTGCGGCTTGGACAGCAAATGTCTGATTCTCAGACTACTAATATTGGAGTACCTCAGGGGTGTGTGTTTACACCATTTCTTTACTCACTGTACACTAATGATTGTACTTCCAATAATGGTTCCATCAAGCTGATTAAATTTGCAGATGATACTACATTAGTCGGACTTATTAAGTGAAAAGACTAGTCTGCTTACAGGCAGGAAGTATCTAAATTGGTTCAAATTCCTGTGTATCTGCTGATACATTTGGCGAATAAAGTGATTCTGATGGACTGGACTGATGGCCATTGTTTAATGTTTTGCAGCCTGCTGCAGCTTGTACAATGGGTTCAAATGTGACGGCCTAAAGGCCCCCTCACTTTGCACGATGGAGCCCAAACAGTTTGGCCCTGCTGTACCACGTCTGAAGCCATGATGATATATACAATGATGCTGGCAATGTTGTGTTCACATTAAATCTAACAAGCTTCCAGTGAGTGTTGTGTTGTTGATAAGAGTGAAGAGCACTGATTCACAGTAACGATGGTCAAACCGAACAATTCAAATTCACTGCACAATGCATAAAATGATGCATTGAATTTTTGGCCCTAAAGATGTTTTGAAATTGTGCATGTACCGCCCTGTTTTATTCATGCCAATGAAACAAAAGGATCAATTTGATCTCGTCTTTAAAGCCATTCCTCTTGTTGACGTAGATGCTGTTGTTATCTTGTCACTCTGCTTCAGCTGGTCGGCTGTGTTTCTATTGAACTTCTTGTCACGCCATCTAGATGTTAAGCTATATGTAAAGTGTTTTTGTTAGCTCATCTAGCCAGTCCATCAGCCAACTTTACACACGTCTAAAACACAATAGGCTACTGTATTGTATCTTTTTCATTTACATAAGTAATATATAGGGCATTGGTGTACTAAAGTGCTGTTGTGATACTGTATAAAAGGCTTTGAGAACAAAGTAACCAGCTGATGATCTCGGACAATAAACTTATGTAGGGTGATACTGTAAGACACCAGAGCGGTCCACAAAACCAAAAATAAATTACAATCATGATGAATTGTTAGATGATTACCGTACGAATGAATTAGAGAAGTCTTATGATGATGATGTATGACCGAACAAACACGCGCTGACACACTAGTGACACTTACACAAACATCACAGCTTACTCAACTTTACACAATAATACTTAAGGTCCTGAAATTTGAACAATGTTTTTAACGTGAGAAAGAGATTTGTGCATACAGTATGTATAGGTTTATGTTTTAATGTCATTGCAGATAAAAAAATCCAATGATGCCAAATGTATGAATGTAAATAATGTAAACACTGATTGTATGGGGTGACTTCCTTGTGTGTTTTTTCTTTGTTTTTCAAAGATCGTGTTATTACAGATCCTTGTATCACTGCATCTCTCAACCACTTCCCGTTTCTGTCTGGCCAACTGTGCGCCCACCATGAAACAAGCCTATAAAGCTTTCAGCTTTTCTCAGCTTAAAGAAAGAGGAAGACAATTGTCTGCTTAGTTGACAGATTTGACAGTTACTTGTTTTCAGGTTATTCGTTATGTGTTAAGAGTAAAAAAGTAAAAACAAAAGGTTAAAATTGTGGAGTAGAAACATTTTGTTACTGTAAAGATAGTGTACAGTAGGATTCCAGCTTTTTTTGGTCATTTTTAAAATAGCTCATATGCCGAGGTGATGTTTAGATTGTTACTGCAGTTCCCCATTTGCCATTCAAAGCTTGAGTCAGAATGCACAATAAAAGACTAAAAGTACCGTAATAACCACTCCTAAAACCAACCAGACCAATGTGAGACTTTATCTTTTCAAGTGTCATGTGAGTCTTTAAGGTTCTTTCCAAACCATACAGTATTTAGTTCTTTATACAGACTCACCATGTTTATGGGTGATTTTTTATGTTGTCTATAATACTGCTAAAGGTTTTTTATTCATTATGGTGGTGGTAAATGATGCAATTACACTCTAAAAATGCCGGGTTATTTTTAAACCGGCATTGGGTCAAAAAGGGACAACCCAGCCGACTGTGTTGCAATTTAAACTAGATAATAAAGCTTGTGGAAAAACTTTATGATGGATTGAGAAAGTCTGGCCTGAATGTTTAAAACTGTTTGAAGTTAGAAAAGTTTAGTTTAGTAGTCTAGCCCCTTACAAAAATTAACCACTTTTTTGTGGTAAAAGTGTAATAACCATGGTGTTTTGGTGTATTGATTATTATTTTGTGATAACTTTGGTTTTACTACTGTAACCATGGTTTTTGAGTTTTAACTGTAGTAAAACCATGGCTAATTTCTGTGAGGGGCAGGCTGTTAGCATGTTTTAGCATGAAGCTAGTATGATGTAGCAAGAAGCTATCATGCTTTTGTCAATTGCAAGGTCAAAATTATTATTTTCTGGGTTACCCAACTGCTAGGGATGTCCCTTTTGACACAACGTTGGGTTTGTAATTGCATAATTTTTTTGTTAGTATATAACACGACTGCAAATATAATATTATATACACAATTTATAAAGCTTAAATGTATCAGATAATATTGTCTCCACTACTCAAAACTGAGTTTATGACTTTTGAAAGATCAGATTTGTATTAAGATCAGTGTTTAGATAAAAAGTCAGATCTCTGGTTGTTTATTCAACAGATATTTGCGGGATTATAAAAACCCATAATTGGGTAACAACAACCCAGCATTGGGTCTTTTTTACCTGTCCAATATTTACCCCCAAATTTTTCAGAGTGTGGATTTATCTTGCGCATTAAAATGAATGTTTACTTACTGTTTTACAGTGAGAAAAGGAAAACGCAAGTCTTTGCAACAACATCAGTGAGTCACCCGACCACAGAGGTATCTCCCTAACAGTCTGTTTGGGGCCGCTGTTGGTATTTCCCTAATATATAGCCCATACCCCATAGATCCTGATCCTGTGGGACATTAACAATAGCAGCCCTTACACTTGTTGACTGCACTGGAAGGATGTGGTAAGAAAACGTTAAGGTGACAGATGATTTAGGGCGCTACTCTTCCTTTCACCACGGAGGGCAACTGGTTACGGTTGAATGTTGTACTGTATTTGAGCTATAACTGCCTCTAATCTGTGGCCGGTTGCAAAAAACTTTAAGACTAGTCTAAAAAGTTAGTCATGAATTTTTTTCTTCAAGACTGATCATAGCTGTTTTAAGTATGTTACATGGAAAGGTAGATTGGTCTAATTTAAATCCAAATAATAAGACTTATTAGCCCTAACTAATTGCTAGTTAGTCAGAATCATTCTTAAGACGCAGTCTTAACGTCACGGCTATGTTTATGCAACCGGCCACTGGTTTAAAAGTCATTCATGTATTTTTCTCTTTAAGATGGATAATAAAAGGTGAAGTGGTTCAATTTAAATCAATATAGACTGATTATCCCTAACTAATTACTAGTTGTCAGACTAGTTCTTAAAACACAGTCTTAGGTTGTTTTCACATATGTTGGTGCGCACCGTGGTGCGGCCTCGGAGCGCACCAAAATACATTGTATCATTTTTCAGTTAGTGCGGTCCGTGTTCACATATATTTTTTTTTTACTTTACTCGAAATGCCGCACCGTACACCATGTGACAACGGTCAGCGCTGTCATTGGTCTCTGACAGCTCTTTCCTTCTCATGACCACCCCCACGTTTCCACGACAACCAGCTTGACAGGGAGAGCGCAGCTATCAAGATGTGGAGATAAACGATGCACGTCTTTGCGAAGTTTCTTTGCTTTAACGCGAAATTGCGTAGCTGTTCTATTAAAGCCTTTCTCACGGAGCCGTTTGCTAAAAGCCCGTAATGTCACTATTTGTGTGTGGAGGACAGCTATGCATTTATAAAATCATCAGTTCAAACGTAAAGGAGACAACGAATCTCTATGCAACGGACCAGGATTGGCTTGTTTGTTGTTAACCCACAATATAACACCCGGCTCACGTCACAACGAAAGCCCAGTGGCTCAAACATGTGGAGAACTTCCTGTATTTGGTTCGGCCCGAGGTCCAGCAGTGTTCACACCACAGGTGGGTCGCCCCAGAGTTCGGCAACAGCCGCTCCGAGACCACCTGTTTAGAGCGGTCTCGGAGCGGCCGTTTAGTGCGCACCCGAGTGCGGCTGTTGTGTTCACACTGACCCAAACGCACCGTACTCGGAGCGACACGTCATTTGGGTCGACCTAAACAGTGTATATGTGAAAACACCCTTAACTTCACACTTCACAGCTATGTTTATGAAACCGGGCACTGGTACAGGTTTTCCAAAAAATGCTCCACTCCATTAGGGTGTGAATACAAATCAAACCATCTTATCAGAACATCTAAAAAATGTGTTTAGCAACACAGACAGCACGACACCATGTTTGAAAGCAGGACCATCGGTTAAACGGTCACAATAACAAAACATTGACCCCATTTACTAAAACATAGGTCAGATCTATTATTGCCTGCTTGTATGCTTTGTTATGTTAACCGTGGAAAATTATACAAAGGTGGATATTTGATATTGTCATAACTGAGAGAGCAAGACGTGGTTATTGAATTGCATCATGCATTGACTGGCCATGCAAATTGTTGTATATATACATCAGACAACATCTCCAAACTGTGTACTGCTGCTGCATATCGTGTCTCCATTCCTCAAAGCAAGACGTTCAGAGACTTTAAATAGGAAACTCTATATTCAACAAGGTGCAAATGCAAAGTGCATGGGCAGAAAGAGTGACATAATATTTGGAGTTGTGAAAAGAGCACACGATATTTCTTTTTCATTTCTCAGATCAAACAGACAATTAAATTCAGTTTGCAAAACTCAAAGTTAAAAGTCTGTTGTTGTTAATTGTGAAGCTTCACCAAGCAACCGCTTTGATAGTAAACAAGGAAGGTAAAGTTGTCTTTCAAGTCTTGATAGACATTCATTCACGCAAGCATTCTTTACATGTATTGTTTAACTTGGCAATGCACAACTACACACCTGGATATGATTATAGGCTTTAATAACATGGCAAGACTTATAAACTCTACTACAACTAGAAAAGAGACGATTCCTGTGGGTAATGCAGTGTTTTTTAACCAAAAGGTTACCACTTCATATGCCTAGTTTCATTTTGACTCAAGACAAATCTCAGAGGCCATAATTAGTGGGACTGTGGTCTGCTGGATGAAGGAATATAGCACGTGAATGCATTTAGGTCAGATGACATTGCATTGCATTACAGCCAGAATAAGCCTGATTAAACAACAAGTACATATGGATAAAGCACATTTAGATAGCATCATGCTGTCTGCTGGGGTGAATCCTGTTCAGATCAGTGAATGATATGTTAGGCTTTCAGGCTGGAATTACTTTTAAAGCACTAAATAGCTATTTTGATAATCAAACTATTTAGCTAGGTCCTATAAGGACACACCTGTAACCTATTCACACCTGCTATCAGAGATTTTCCATGTCAACAGATTGAGACAGTTTCATGCAACTCACCAAACTCACAAATTTCAACTGATTTTGAAGAAAACTTAAGGTTTTAATATAGCTGCATGAAAAAGAGTAGTTTATTTCAAACATTTCACTAATGAACTGAAACTAGGCATGTTTTAAATTGTTGCTGAAAATCAACAATATCTGCTCATATCCGGTCCTACACATCAAAACTATGTTAATGACTCAGATACAGACTTTAAACTCTCTACACATTACTAATACTGTAAATGAATAACCATACAGTAATAGGGCCACAGTTACCTGCTGTCATGTCAAGTCATATATATATATATATATATATATATATATATATATATATATATATATGGGCAATGCTTGCTGCATATCTTTAAAATATTATGGTCGAAATTAATCCATATACACAGTTTTTGTTGGCATGCATTTTAAACCGATGAATTGAGAGAGGAGAGCCGTGCAGTATGACATACAGTATGCCTGCGACCTAACACCCACTCTATTGACACACATTAACATCAATGCACAACTTTGCAAAACTGTGGCTTGTTGGAAGATGAAACCAGTGCACCTTTCAGTTACACTGACATCAATAAAAATTGAATAGAAATAATAAATTTTAACATCAGTATGACATATCTCAAATTAAACATATCAACAACTTCAACTTGCTATATGCATTGTTAAAGTGTAATAAATATGAAGTTGAAATGATTTGAAAAATGTAAGGCAACTAGTTAATGTTTACAGTGTAATTAGTTCTAATAACATATTCATAATAATAACAATTCTAAACATTCAGGTATCTACATTAGGTTTATGTGAAAAGCATTACTGATAATGGAAAGTATTTGGCAGGTTTGTTGATAAGCATGACAGCAGTGCCTGAGGACACAACAGATCATTGCTGGATCCTCAGCAGTGGTAGCTTGGATTTCTTGTAAATCACGTGACTTTTACACCAGCCGTAATGCTACGACGTGACCAGGCGGAGTCGCCGTTGAGAGGAAACACAGGCATTTACAAGAAATCCCTCTCTGTCTCTATGGAATTCACCCAGCTTCCCTAGATGCCATACTTTGACCCCACCTAAATGTGTCAGCCTGTATAACATGTCTTCACCTATAAACCAATAAAGAAACATGAACCTTGTGATCCTACAGCATGAAAGCGAGTCAGAATATTATCTTTACTAGATAAACATTATATGAGCTGATTTGTTTTGTTTTATAATCACTTTCCGTAAGAAACTCTCAGCTACGGATGGATTCTCCAGTACACACAAAAAATAATTGCAAACTAAGATATACATCTGTGTAGGTGGTGTTTTAATAGACATCATATAATTGTGATATTGTGCAATAAATTGTTTATCATCTTGGGTGCTTTTACAAATATGACGGATATAATAGTTATAATTGTACTGACCAAAATGCAGTTTATATAATATAAAAAGCGTCGGCTGGATGTGTAGTAAAAACAGCAGCCATTCAAAACAAGTACAGTAGTTTAAGCAAACTAAACCATTAATGCCTGAGATAATATTATGTGCTGTCATCTCTCACCACATTTCAGCTATGTGGAGTAAAGCTAACAAAATCTGAGAAAGCAAAGCTTTTAAAGCCAAAGCATTCTGCAGATGCTTTCCTCATGACTATTGTTTATTTTCAACATGAGTTATTGCATCTGGACTAAAAATGGTACTAATGTCAACACTTTTAGCTTAGAGCGAATCTGCAATATGCTGTAATTCTCTAACTATACAGATGATCTACTGTATCTACCCTTAAAAGTCTACACATTTTCTTCTAGCAGATTTGGAAACACATTATTGAAAGAGACAACAATTTGACTGCAAGGTCAACAACTGCTATGATGTGGATGATTTATTTTTATAGTCATATAAACACAAGGTGGACTTGCAGAAAGGGTTACTTGGAGTTTATCCAAAAATAAAATAAAAGCTGTTGTTGTTGTTATGGATTATTTAAAGGTTCATTAAGACTGTACTGATAGATTTATCCTACTTTTATCCTAGTTTAAATTCCTG
Source organism: Paramisgurnus dabryanus (assembly GCF_030506205.2). NCBI lineage: Eukaryota > Metazoa > Chordata > Actinopteri > Cypriniformes > Cobitidae > Paramisgurnus > Paramisgurnus dabryanus. The sequence continues at coordinate 31,536,400 of NC_133354.1, forward strand.
TTCCAATATGTTTAATATGTATGTCTTTTATAACTTTGTACTTTATCCTCAATACCGTTTCAACTTCACATTGATATTTAAAAATATATTTTAAAGCATGCTATGACTGACATTACATTAAATTATGAAAAGTTTTCTGTTTGTTTGAAAACAGTGGTCACTAAATTCGCTACTAGTTTAAATGAAAAATGTCTGAGTATGTAAGATGTTTGTGTTAGTGTAAAAGGTTAATTCTGTAATAAAATCACACAGCGTCCTCTGCTGGACACGTGCTGATTTACTGCCAGTCAGAGTGAGCAAAACAACTCTTTCCACTTCATGGACAGGGATTAGACTAGTCCTAGACTAAAATAAATGTAAGAACAACTTGAACTGACATATCTTAAAATACATCAGTGCCCTTTGTTTTGCCTCAAAATGCACACAAGTAAGGCCTAGTCCTGGTTTAAGATAATCCCTGTCCAGGAAACCGCCCTAAAGTGTATATTGTAATGCATAGGCCTTAAAACTTTATTATGTACCAAATAACCAAACCAACTTAACGTGTAACCAAACGCTGACCTTTTTTAATGAATACATCAAACATTAAGAGAAAAGATAAATAAATAAATAAATACAATTTAAAAACAAAAACATATATAGAGGAAACATTATGCACCAGTGTCATTACTAAAAACATCGTATTATTTAAAAAAAAATCTGTCACTTTTCTTGTTTTTAAACAACCTAAGGAATTTAACTTCAACTGGAATATGTGGAAAAGTAAGCTTCCAAACTAAATTAAAAATTAACAATGTAATTCGTCTAGATATTAGTTGTGCCTTCATATTAAAATAAACCTGTTCTACAATCAAAATGAGATTATGACGTTCATGATGATTTCTGTGATGACACTGACATCTAGTGGACAATAATCAGACAGATATTCACCTTTAACAGGCCTACTGGGATTCCTTTCAGTTTTACTCTACTCTTTTTGTACTGCCAAATAATTATAATAAAAAAGACAACAGTACCAAACAACTGTAAATAAAACAAGGGAAAAAACTATAAAATATACAGAATGACAGAACTTACAGAATTGTAAAGTAATTACATAACTTTGTATTTGTACTACACAGCACAAAAGCTGTACACTTTATTCAAAAGTGAAAGTTGAATAAATTAAAAAAATACTTCAATTGGTAACACATGAATGTTGTTTTTTTTTTATCAAATCCTTTTTTAGGTGTTATACCAATTTAAATAATTTTTACCTTTTTTTTTACTTTACCTTAAAGTGAAAAAAAAAATCTAAATGTGTGTAGGCAATGTTGCACATTTTTGATCATTTAAATCTTTCACTGGTCTACTCTACTGTACTTGACTGTTGCGCAGTTGACTACACAGTTTTAAATAAAACAGAAATAATCTTCTGGCTGGTCTTGTAGCCTGTGTTGATTCAAGTCTGTGTGAAGTGATTGAGTCACACGTTTCTATGGCACAAAGCTTTTTAAAACCGAAGTGCTTTCTCTTTCACATTCACTGAAGACTACATTAAAAACTCTCAACACCAAACTCGGTTTTAAACGCTACATTCGTTAAATATAGTGCAGGCATAAGACATTTTAAAAGATGATATTTGTTTCGCTACCGATCTTTTAATTAATTCGAATTTTAATTAATTTGAAACACGACGGACCATATGGACCGCAGTTATTGTCGTATTTGTAGTGTATAAGAAAATCAAGTATAAATCATGCAATTAATGTTTAACACGTGTTATCTCTTACCTGGTGATGATCATCGTTGAACAAATAGTAATCCACAGAAATAAGATTATTTATGAGAACTGATGAACTGAGGAAAAGGTAGCGGTGATGCATCAATGCTTGAGTTTGTTCTTCTTTTACTTTCGCTTTTGACTGAATCGTATGGGAGGGACATATGTAGGCTATACACTACACACAATCCCTGCTTCAACAGTGAAGATTTACATTATGTGATACCTGTTTACCTTTATTTATTATAGGCATCCTATGGCGATAATAATGATTAGATTAATAGAATAAGTCTGTGTTACAGTGATTTTACCAGCTGGATAACCTCATTTCTGTTATATAAAATAAATACAGTATAATTTAATGTTATCCATGTCATACCAAATTAATAGGACTTATTGTCAGGCCCCACGAAGAGGTTGTTGTGCCCCCCTACACAGTTTTTTTATTAATATAATATATATCAAGAATAATTAAAATAAATTAAACATTGAATGTTTCATGACTTTTAATGTAGGCCAGGAGTGGGGAACCCTGGGTCATGGAGGGCCACTGTCCTGCAGAGTTTAGTTCCAATCCTAATCGAACACACCTGAATTTCATTTCCAAGTAATCCTGAAGACTTTAATTAGATTTCTCGGGTGTGTTTAATTAGGGTTGGATCTCTGCAGGACAGTGGCCCTCCAGGACCAGGGTTCCCCACCCCTGATGTAGGCCTAATCAAATGAGGAAAATATAGTTGATATAGACGGTTTCATTGGACGCATGTGATACACGTCAGGATCCGAACCTTTATTCTTAGCGGAGTTTACCGGAAGTTACGTGCGGACCGCGACAGCCGCTTGATTATGTTGTTACTGCTGAAACGTTCTATATGCTTTTTAAATTAAAAGTTATTTTTGCTGATTGCGTGCCCCCCGTTAGTTACTGTTCAAAAGTTCACAAAAAAATTACATCACTTAAATGTTTCTCATTTTAAACATATTTGATCTGAACGTGTATGCTTAAATGTTTTGAAATGTTGAAATTACTTTTGTAGATAAAAATAACTGTATGAACATGTTAATTTCTTTAAATACAAAAAACATAATTTTATTAAAAAGAAGTTGTATTACGGCTGACTTGGGACGAAATAATGAAGAAGTCAATGCGAGTCCAGAATAGATACATTTCAGGGTGAAACCAAGATGCTGCTTGATAAGAAAAAACTAAAGAAAATGTTTCTATATATTCTTAGGGTGACTACACCAAATATTATTAAATATAGTTTTTTTAGTCACAACATAATCCCCATTGTTACATCATAAATATGAGATATGATGAGTTTACTATTTCTAAATGTGTAAAAATGAAAGAATGAGAAAAGAGACCCTAAACTTTAAATGTTTCACAATATTGCTTTGGAATTAGAAGGATTCTCTTTAACCTACTACAGGTCAGCTAGATGTTACCAAAAATTATATGTCCACATACAACATTGTCTAATGGTCATTATACTAATGGTCATTTTTATATTAATTAAGAAATGCCAAAGGTTTTTTGTGAAAGTTTGGTTTAGGGGTTGGGCCAGGAAGGGAATAGAAGTTAATGGGGAGACCCAGTAAACCACGTGTGTCTGTGTGTGTCTGATACACATGTAACAAAGTGGATAAAGACATTTCTACAATGTAAAAAGTGAATTAAAAAGTGGATTTACTTACAATTTTCACTTATAGATACCAATTTTTAAGTTGACATGACTTAATGCAACATAATAGTTATCTTATGTCTTCCCTTATGGTTTTACTGCAGTTAAACCAAAAAAACATGGTTACTGTAGTAATACCATGGCAACAGTAAAACCATGGTTATGCTGATAGTAATTAATACACCAAAAAAACATGTTTATTACAGTTTTACCACAATAAAACCATGGTTAATTTTCGTATGGGTATAACATTTGTTTGGAGACAACGATTGTAATGTGCCTTATTGTTACGGTCCAAGAGCCTTAAAGGTTATTTAAGGTATGAGAAAAATGCCGCCATCTAGTGGCATTGTTGTTTTCTCTTCTCTTCTCTTCTCTTCTCTTCTCTTCTCTTCTCTTCTCTTCTCTTCTCTTCTCTTCTCTTCTCTTCTCTTCTCTTCGGTAACACTTTATTTCAATAGTCCACTTTAGACATTTTACTAATTATAAGTAACTTTGCAACTACTTATCAACTACCAATCTTTAGAGAATTAGTAGATTGTCTGCTTAATATCTACTAACACTTTATTGTGATGATATCTCAACAGACTTTCAACTGACTATAAGTATCTTTGCAGGTGCATGTCAACTTATTCCACTAACCCAAACCTCTTCCCTAACCCCAACCATTAGAGTCTACTAATACTCTAATGACAGTTAGTTGACGTATAGTTGCAAATTATTGAAAGTTAGTTGACATGTAGTTGCAAAGTTGTTTATAGTTAGTAGAATGTCTAAAGTGGACTATCAAAATAAAGTGTAACCTTCTCTTCTCTTCTCTTCTCTTCTCTTCTCTTCTCTTCTCTTCTCTTCTCTTCTCTTCTCTCTTTCACTCACTCACACAGGGAGTAATTGCATCCCAGGTGAAGTGGATTAAGGTGTGTGCTCTGGTTGCCCGAACCCGACGGGACCCGTCGGGACCCGACGGGCTCGGGCGGGTTCGGGCTTCATTTCTAACATTTTACACGGGCTCGGGGCGGGCTCGGGCTTCCGCTCCGGCTTTGTGAGGTAAATGAGCGGTCAAGTTCAAATCAGTAGCGCAGGATCGCGCTGAATTCATTAACAGTGGATTTAATGATTTTCCTCATCAAAAACATGTAGCCTAATCTTGGTGAGTAGGTTTTTCAATGTATAACTAAATATGAATCGAGTCTTACATAATTTAGACAGAGGATATAGACTAATGTTGGCAGTAATGGAGAGAAGTGCCGATGCAAATCCCGCGGAGCCTGCCTCTTAATTTCGTTATTCCCAGCGGGCATATGACCGACCTTCAACGTTGAAATTTGGTTGAAATTAGGTCAGGTGTTTGTTCAACGTTGAAACAACGTTGAAACAACGGTGAATGGTAAACGGTTGAAAAAGGTTAATAAAATGCTTAAAAATCAACGTTGAAATTTGGTTGAAATAATGTCAGTTGTTTGTTCAACGTTGATTCAACGTTGAAACAACGTTGAAACAACAGTGAAGTAAATGGTTGCAGAGAGACAATAAAATAATGTTTTATAATATGTGAATCATTCAGAAAAAAAATTTAAAAACTCATTTTATAAAATTGATGAAATTATACAAAAATGTAACAAATAATTGAATATACAGGTAGCGAGGTAATCTCGCGAGATTACACGAGACTGGACTGTTTTAACGGCTGTCTGGGAGATCTTGCGTATCACACGAGAAAATGCTTCAGAGAAAGAAGAGGTAAGGAAATATAAGTCAATGTAAACGCATAACGTTATTATATTCACATATACAAAGTGGTATGACAAAAAAGCACGATGCCAAATCGGGTTTTTTTCTGTTAGTTGCGAATGTATTCGTTATAGTAGTTAATTTGCTAGTCCACGGGATGTTCCCGCCGAAATTGGACTTCGTTATTATGAATATTAATATATTAATATGAGGTGTGTTTTTATCAACTTAACCACTTGGTTGTTTTTGCTTCAGAAAAGCAACTAGTTATAAATGTAAGGGCTTTTTTGGACAACTACGGTGAAAAAGTGTTGATTTCGTTGTTCATTCAGCGTAATTTATATCCGAGAGGTCTTACAGGCGCCACAGACACCTATCAGCCTTTTGTAAGGAGGAGCAGCGCGAGTGCGGTGCGGTCAGTGTTAAGCTGCTTAGTTTCTCAAATTCATATTAACGTTACTGATAAAGTGTTAAAACTTAGATGAGATGTTGGTGTTTTATGGTTCACGAATTCGCAATAACGGATACGTATAGCAGTTCGTGTTAATGACATTAATCCAAACATATTGATGACGTGATAACATGGGCGTCGAATCCAATATTAATCATGCTGAGGTTTTCTCGACGGGGTAATGTGTATAAATGCAGTTATAAAATTAAAAGGGACAAGATAGTCGACGTGACCCTCATGTTTCCATGGCAATCAGTCAATTACATGTTACGCTTATGATCGCACCTGCGGTCATTCGCGCAGTATCCATGATTTTAAGCGGCATGAAATAATTAAGTTAACTCCTTTGTACGAAAATGTCATGTCGTGTAAGTTAGTATGTTCTATTCGAATTGAAATACATTGTAATGGTGTAATTTTGCTTACTTCTCTTGTTGAATAGTTAGCAAGTTTTAATGGAAATAGAAAATATTGGTTATCTAGACAAGTGTGCTCTTGTTTTCAGTATATTTTTATAACTCTTTTGTAATGTCTTTGTTATCAGAGTCCTTCAAATTAGAATAGTGATGATGATCTTGTCAATGCTGAGATTTTCATGCATCAACAGCCATTACATCTGGATCAGGTAATGTTGTGTTAACCCTGCTATTCTACAATATTTACTTAAATGCAGTATGCAAGTGTATGAATTCATGTTCTGATAAAAGTCATTATAATTCTCTTCCAATATTGCACTAATTTTACTTTTTTATATTTTGTCAAGATTGAACAAGAAACAGACAGCAAGGGTTGTCAGATCAGAAACAGAATGACACACAAACACAAGAAACTTCACAGGTGAGAATTGAGAGTGGCTTTTAAAAACACCTGCTACTTGTTTCTCAAGAATGGTTTATCATTGTCAATAGGAAAATATAAGAAACTAATTTAGGATACAATGGTTACTTTTTCTTTTGTATGCCACTATTCCTTCTACAGTATGTAGGCCTACATATTTCAAACACTTTGTTTTCAGTATACAGAGAAAAAAGTAAATCCAGTGTTCAGAGTGGATGGTGATGCAAGTTTTATAGAGGCTTCATATTGACAGAAAAAAATGGGTCTTTGTGGTGGTGTACATGACAGCATTTATTTGTTCTTATCTTTATGTATTATGGCTTTAATCATAATTTTTTAATTGTCAATGAGCTACCACCTACCCTGGTAATGCACCACCAAGATACCATGTTGTAATAGAAATCCGTAATTTACCATTTCTTTTTTGTGAAGCGTCTCCCCTTAAACCTTACAATGCATTTAATATTTGTTTTGTAACCAAATCAAATTCTACTAATCCTAATAATTAAGATGCAGTGTTTTGTATTTCACAATTTATGTTTTCTTTTTAAAAGGGGCTATGACTTGTTTTTATTTTATTATGTGTTTTAAATTGTAGGCATATCAACATGCAATTTGAAGACGTGTGATAAAATACAGAGAGGTGAAGTCGTGTGTCTTTCCAGATGCCCAAATCATTCCCCCTTAAAAGGTAATGAGTAGTGTCATGACAAAAAATGTAAACATTCTTAATTTCTTTCAGAGTTGTACTTGGGCCACAGTTTTCTATATTTCTAACCAAAACAATACATTTATGTTTCTATACTAATGAAATATGTTTTTCTTTTTCCAAACTTTATCAAATGCAATGATCGCTAAGATGAGCCTGAAGAGGAGATTTGGGAAGATGCTGTTTCATAAGTCGCTTTGCCTGATCACCTGTGGTAAGTTTGTAAAACATATATTAAAAATAGGATTAGAACATCTCCTAATCAAAAGTTTTTGATCAGGTCGGGATGTCTGCTAACAAGATGCCTTGCTGGTCTGGGCGAGTTTAAAGGCTTACACAGACAGTCCAGAGGTTCTGAAGTCCATCTTGGATTTCATTGGTAAGGGACTACACAAAAGGCTGTTTGACCCACACGTAAAGCAACCTGTCAGTGTTTGCTTTGTTAAGCATCTCATTTGGGGGTGTTGAAAATATAAAGTTAAAATCACTTAAGCATTCAGTACTGGATTCATTTGTAACCAAATCGATCAGAAGCACCATTCACTACCATAGTATTTTTTTATCCTACTATGTAAGTCAATGGTGCTTCTGGTCAGTTTGGTTGCAGACATTCCTTAAAAAATCTTTGTGTTCATCAGGACGATTTAAGGTGTAGAAACATCTCAGCAACCTCAAGAGAAATTGGAGGCAACTGTGCTAAATTGCAGATGTTGTTGCAAAGGGTCTGAATATGTATAATGTAAATATGATATGTTTTCTTTTTTTCATACATTTGCAAAAGTTTCTAAAATTCTGCTTTTACTTTGTAAAAATATCTAACAATTACAGTATCATGCAACAACATAACATTGAAAGTGAAAGGTGTATGATTTCTGAATGGACTGTAGATGATCTTAATTGTCATCTTTGTAAACACAACAGCTTTGTTCCTTCATCAGATGGCTATGCAATGTTTCAAGTCAGACTATCAAAGAAAACGCATCTTGCCCTGATGTGCAATAACAAGATTTTTTTGTACATGGGCTAAAATGCAGCATTTTTTGAAAATTAAATATCTTGTTTTTTTCCCCCTCTTTAGATGCTGTCATCGTATTAAGTACAGCATGAGCCAGAATGGATGGGTGGTGGTGGCCATAAGAAGACTGTCAACTAAACCAACAACAAAATTCATATTTGCAGTTTTTCTTGAATAAAGTTTTTCTATTCGGATGAATAAAATGACTTTTAAACATGATTTTGTTTCATATTTTATGATTTTATTCTATATTTAGAAAATTCCACTTCTGCACTACTAACTGGAAACCTAACTGTTTGAAAGAATGTGTTTTATCCATTAAAAAATATTTTTAGCAGCTGCTTTCATGTTTATTTGGAAAGAGTAGGCACCTGCCATCTTATTTGTCCACATTTAAACTTTACCTTCCTTAAGCGTTTAGTTTTATGAATGGGGTTGTACTGTAAGTTATGCGTAGCAAGTTGCATTCATATGATAATTGCACTAAAAATGACACGTATACAGTAAATCATTTAGTGAGTATTGCAGTGTCAAGTAAAAATCTATATTTAGTGTTAAAAACAACAAGGAAATAGAAGGTTGAAATTGCGTCATGATATCAACCATAATTCACCTATGTTGAAAGTGTGACGTTGAAACAACGTCGTGATTTCAACGTTGAAATTTTTTGCAAAACCGAAAGGTAATCCAACGTTGATTCAACGTTGGTACCTGACGTTGATTCAACGTTGAGTCAACGTTGAAATGCCGACTGGGTTGCCAAATACCCATCTTAATTCAGAATGTATTATCTTAATTTAATTAGTTAAGAAATAATAATTTTATTGGCATATTTATAGTGTATTGCATAAGCCTATTTAGAATGAGATGTTACAATGTTACAGATTACTTATTTCTTTGTTTCAGCTTCCAAGTGGCGTGTAGATTATTAGTCATGAATAAATAATGTTAAAACCTGTGTAAATTTCTCATTCTTGACAAAAGCTGTGTGTGTGCGCACATTTAAATAATGTCGGGCTGTAAACGGGTTCGGGCTTTTAAAAAGCTGTCAATCTAAATGTACGTTCGGGTTCGGGCTGCATTCTGTCGGGCTCCGGACATTTCGGGCCTAACTTTTAAGGCCCGATTACAGCTCTACTCTGGTATAAAGGACAAAAAGTCTCAAGGCGCTGTGCTGCACCATAAGTTGGTTTGCCATCCACCATAAAAATTAAGAAGAAGAAGAAGAAGAAGAAGAAGAAGAAGAAGAAGGATTTAATATAATCTTACACATCAGATATTTTTCCTCAACAGGTTATCATACATTCACTTAAGACATAACAGATTATATCTGCCTGAATTCTTGTCAAAACAGATATTTATAAAACTGTATTTCTGTGTAGATGTCTATATATCCGGGTTGTGGAATTGCAAGTCTATGTGCACAATATATGTCAGTCAGCGTGAGGAAGATCACTTTTGAGTCTTGTCACTCTTAATAACTCTTTTAACAGTAATCGTGTGTCAAACTTTATCTCTCTTAATAATTATTTTTACATCAAGCAAGTTCTGCAATTTATTTTGTACTTCCTGCATGTTTTAAAATCAAAGCACAAGTGGATGGACAACCATCCTTTGTGTATTACAGTTTTTCTGAATTGCTAAAACACATTTTTTGAAACCATCACTCATTTTCTCAAAACCTTAAACACAAATCCCAATTTTAAACAAAATTCACAGAACCCCTGACTCTTCTAGCAAAATCAAACAATTGCTTCAAAACCATTTCACTTGTACTAAAAATCAAACTAAGCTTTCAAATCATACACACATAAGTCTATAATATAAAACACTACAAGCATCCATTAGACACTACATTAAAAAATGAAAAACACAACATCCAGGAGATCTGCTTACAGAAAAATACATGTTTATTGTACATAACAACACACTTGACAAATACTGTTAAAAATCTCTATCACTGTAATCACAAGTTTAGTTCAGTGAATATAGTGAATACTTTACTGTAAGTACTGCAAGTAATAGTAAGTTTTCAATATTACTGTAAGCAGCACTTGTATTTTGTAAAAAGTCAGCAATCCAACTGCAAATTTTGCCAATTGCATCGTCTCTGGTGTCCTTTTCTTCCTCATACTCTTCATCTGCCTCTCAGACTGTTTACAATCCACACAATTGGTAAAAAATACCATCAAATAAAAGTGTGCAGAATTTTGAGTTGTTGTGTTTACTCGATGATAACGGTGTTTTAGTTGTGTTCAACTTTTGCCTGCCTGTGTTTAGTATTTATAAAAAAAGTGCATTGCAGTGTGAAATGTGTGTTTTAGTGAGAAGTTTGTGTTTAGAATTTTGCAAAAAGAGTGCATGATTTGACAAAAGGGTTTAGGCCACTATGAATTTGGTTCAGAGATTGGGGTTTAGTGTTTTAGCAATTCAAAAAAACTGTAGTAAAGCCTTTTGGATGGGACACCTCGCAGAAAACTTACAAATAAAGATCATTTTAGATGTTCAACAACCATTTAGAGCATTGGATTCCCTAGATGAAAGCTTATTGTTCTTATTTTTATGAAGACCTCCAAATCATTTACACTCTTAGAACGAATGTGTTAAAAACAACACATTAGTGTTGATTCTGGAACAACACACTAAATGATTTGTCCCAGAATCTACCATCTCTGTGTTATTATTGAAACAACACATTTTAACACAACTTTGCTGTTACTATATTGATACAAATAATTTTTACCACCTGCTTGTGGATAATAAATACACACTTCTTTACACACTGGGAAAGATCCTGTGTAGTATCGCTATTCTACCACTAGATTCTGTGCGTAAGCATGCTCCGAGGTGTGCGTATAATCACTATACACACATTTCTACGTAAGTGCAATTTCATAAATGTACACTTTACGCACTGATCTGTTTGTAAACACGCTTGATAAAATGAGGCCCCAGTAGTGTACATTTAACACTAGCAGAGGTGTATAATACTTAAGTATTTTAGTTACATTTTCCAAGCATCTGTGCTTTATCAGAGTGTTTATATTGGGAAAAAATTACTTTTCTTTACTAAAAAAATGTTCACTACATTCTAAAGCATAGAATCATACTGTGTATTCATTATATATCGCATATTATAAATGATTTAATACCTAGTTGCATAAAATTGTGTACTTTTACTTTCTTGAGTAAAAGTACGAAAAATTACTAGATATTTAATGTACTTAAATATTAAATATAAACCAAAAACTTGAAATTATGAAATGTAGTGGAGAAAAAATTATGATAATATGTTTTGGAATGTATGTTTTCCAAAGAAAAACAGTAATAAAATACGAATAATTGAAAATTTACTTTTTTGTAGAAAGTAAAAATACTTAAGTTGTATACAACTCTGAACACTAATGATTTTGATGTACACAAATTTTAACATGTTGTAATGGTATTTTGAGCTAAAACTTCACATATGCATTCTGGGGACACTAAAGACTTATTTTATTAAACTTAAAAAAATAATCTCATAACATGACCCCTTTAACACTTTTCTGAGTCAAAGAAACTTTTGCCTAGTGTTAATAATGTAACTATGATTAAGAAGTTGTTGTCACGGTTTCTTAAAATATCCAGAATATTGTGTTTTTATCCCTCGTCATAGCAGCTTCCTCAAGTTAAAGAGAAAAGCAGCAGTAAAGGTTAACAATAACAATAAACAAAGGACTTTAATAAAATAAGGTTGATACATACACATCAGGGACGTGCACAGACATTTTGAGGGGCAGGGGCTCAAGTGAAATAAAGGGCACCTTTCATAATTATGTATATTTTTTCTTTTTTCTTAAACAAAGGGTATATATATATATTAACACAATTCTGACTTCCTTTTTTAAAAAATTATTAAAAAAGTTAATTAATTTTATCTTCCTCAAACTCACGCAATTGTTTCATTTTCAAAAGATGTCTACAAAATAATCAGTTCACACAGACACCATGGTCTCCTTAGTATTCTAGGTTTATAGAGCAGCAAAGGAAGCCATTACACAATGTGCATGTTTTGAAAACATTAAATTACACATTAATTACAAGTTTGTTAAAATGCTAAAAACAAAGTTGTGACTGCTGAGTTAGCGCTACATGCCAATAAATGCTATATCATATGCTAGCGTTTAGCTGATTGGTTGTTAGTTGTTACTCAAAATGTATTTTTGTCTGATAAGGGCTCAAAATATAAGGTCTGTTTACTAATGTGAGCTTCTGGCATGAGTCTCAGAGCAGAGCTCAACATTATTATTCATGACCCTTTCAAATAGGGCAAAAATAGACCATTTAATTAAAATGACAAATTCTAGGGTTGTAAATAGACATGTAAAAACGTTTATGGATAATTTTTGCACTTAATAAAGCAACATACCTTCTATGTAATTGTCAAAGAACAATTTAACATATTATGACAACACATCCTATGGCACCTTTAATCTTAGGTTTCATATTTATTAGGGTTACACATGTCAGAAACATAGATTAGGCCTATTTTATTTGTATTTTATATTTTACTTTTTTGTGATGTCAGTGAAAATTCAGACTGGGCAAGTAAAATACTGAACCATCAGATTTCTTCCCAATCTACTCCAGCACTCCAGTATAACACATTATACTTATTTAACAGCCATTACAAAAAACGCAAACAAAAAAGCTTACTACTGCAGTTAGCAATTATTTTATTGTTTGTGCTTTATTATTTTATGAGCAGTCTGTTTAAACTACATACACTACACTGTTACAAGTTTGCAACTCTTCAGGTTAATATGGGATTGTCGTGGAAAACAATGTCCCTGAATCGTTATGTGTAACAACTTGTCCCATATTTTGTGCATAAAACTGTTAATATAAGAATGCTTTCATCCTCACACACTTACCGATAGCTGGCTGCATAATCATGCACATGATCGCGTTTCATTCAGGCTGAGCTTTGCGCATGAAGCCCGAATGATGCAGCACGAGTGTAGACAAACCAATCATAAAGCAAAGTAAGTTAGAGAGGCGGGACTAAGGAAAGGTAAAGCCAATCATATTAGCGATGTGAATTTTGGAGGCGGGACTCATCTGTTAACCGTTTGTGTGCCACAAATAGCGCTGTTTTTCTTTATATAAGAGTTTAAATCTCATTTAAATGATTCCTGAATAAATTCATGTTAAATTAAATAAGCAACAAGTAAAAAACACAAGAAACAGACAGACATCAGTTGTTATATGAATAAACATCATATAATAATTTTTTTTTTAAAGCACCCAAGAAAAAAAGGGCACTTTCTCTCCAGGAATAAAAAGGGCAGGTGCTCAAGCCCCCTTTGATGTCTATGTGTGCACGTGCCTGATACACATACACAAATGAGATCAGACATGGACTGAACAAAGGCAAGCGTATACACATGACACAGGTGATGACAATTAAGGTGATTAAAGTGCACCTTTTTCATTGCTAAATTGCGGTGTGTTTGTTGTAGTCCAAGAAAAGAGATTTACGTGGAAACGATAATTCACACATCATCATTTACTTTGGGGTATGTACTGTACCTTTGGCATATTGTTAACATGAAATAATACACACTTACACACCAAAGGAAATGTAAAATCGTGAATCGGACCGTAGTTGCTCTTTAATTTGTTGCACCTGTGGCTCGTAAGGTCCCGATTGTGTTGCCCTGGAAACCAGGAAGTACTGGTGTGTCGTTAAATGCGGCCTGGGCGGAAAACCCCATCTTCAGGCGGAACCAATCTCTGTCACTTTTGGTTCCGCCCTCCAATAGTCACCCTGTGACACATGAGCTGTGTCCCAATTCAAGGGCTGCAACCTTATGAGCATTCGACCTTAAAAGGTGAGCACTCGGTCTTTCAAGGTGGAAGCCTCAGAGGTTCGCGAAGAGAACTGAAATGAGACAGTCTAACCTTCGAGGACCCATAATTAGCGTCACCTGCTGCACGCGCCCACCTTCACGTTTCTGACTTATTAAAATAAATATGACATCAGAAAAATTATTAATTTATTTTAGAATTATGACACGTTGATTTATATTAAACTATTCAACAGTATACCAAATTAATCAACCTTATAAATATACGCAACACAAAAAGAATATTATTAACACAAAACATAACTTATAATACTAAAACAGTGACAAGAAAAAAAATGTTTCTGATAAATACACTTTTATTTAATAAAGGTTTTATTTGTTTATTTTAGAATATCCACCCATTATATGCAGCCGTTGCAGACGCGCAATGACTCTTGGGATATCCTCGGCTGTTAAGGATCCATTCGTTCTATCCTTAACAGCGCGGAGAAATGAGGACGCATTTTGAGGCTTCATTCTAAGCATCCTTTGAATTGGGACAGCCTTACTGGCCTTAAGTCGCGCTGCTCTGACGCAATCGGTTTTAAAATACGTCCTTAGAAGGTCGCAGCCTTTGAATTGGGACACAGCTATGGTTAAATATTGTCTGTGTAAACCATAAAGCTGAAGTAGACCTGATGTTGTACAGAGGATAATGAAAGGATACTAATAGCTGATTCTTAAAAAAAAGAGTTAATTGAAACACTCCCAATGTTCCCAAAAAAGTTGTAATGTCTCATCATAGTAACTCATTTTTAAACAATTAAGTTTCTTTACTGTCAAGAAATCCAAGTACAACAGCTTTTTGCTTTTAATGATTATGTTTGTACGTGCTTGTAACCCTTACTGAACACAAATTTGGAAAACAATGTTTATATACTTTTACCTTCAGTGACAGTTTAACGCCTGTATGCTGACACAAGTGTGACTTTATTAAACATTACATCAAATGCTGATCTTTGACTTCTAAAGATTTAAGAAGTGAGCTGCAAATCTTATAAGCTTTATTGCCATTTGATCAAATCTGTGTGTTTTCCATAATAGGGATGTAATTGAATTGTTCTGAAGAATTTGCAAAATTCCTGCTCCAATCACAACCACAATAGAGATCCAGTCATAAAAAATAAAATCTAAAAATGCAGCTCCAAGCTGTGCACATTATACAGTATGCAAATGAAATTTTATCCTGGATAGGATTTTTGTCATATAATTTGGGGATGGGACAACCCTTTTCTGACCCTCTTTATGATAGCGACAGCTGTGAGGCTTCTGTTCAGTCACAATCACTAAAATGTTTATTATTATATCTAGACAATTTAAATGACACTAAAAACCTTTAATTCTCCTTTGCCAGAATAATCTGGCCAGCTGGTCTTAGCTGGTCCTGCCAGCCTGGTAAAGCTGGTGTTCAGCTGATTTTCCAACTGGACCATAAAAGAAAGTGGACAAAACTACTAAACCAGACTGTGAGAGACATATTAAGTATAATCACCTTGCACTTAATACACCAAATAATATAACCACAATAGTATAATTTCCATAACAGTTAAGCTGTTAATTTAATTAATTAATAAGTCATTTGCTCAGAAGAGATGCAATCATTTTAAGGATTCCCAGAAGCTATAAATCTGCATTTCTTTCTTATACAGGGGTCTGAAGATGCTGTAAGGTTCATTTTCAAATTATCTTTATTTGGGCCAAAAACAAAACGTTCAGGAAACAGGCAAGGGTCAGATTTAGATGAGATGAAACTGGAAGTCAAAAGATGAAGAGGGAAAGCATGCCTATTTAACTTAAAAAATTACAGAATGTTATGTAAAGTTGCCTTTAGACACAGCATGTGATAGTAATCCTAATCATCAAAATAATTTGCGGTACATAGCAACAAATATACTGTTTTGGTTTGTGTTTTTTTATTTACATTATAAGACATAATATATTGTAATTTTACATCAAAAATAGAAAAACTTCACTTAAATCTACAGTATAGCATAGAGTGAGAGAAAGCATTTAAGGTATTCAAAGGGTACTTACTTAGACTTAATTATACAATTTGTCTTTCAATATTTGTAAACGTACGCTTTGAAGTTATATGTTGGATTAAATATTTGATGCTTCTGTTTTTTCACATTCTTAAACATTTATGACTGATGATTTGACAATCATAAACACGGTCACAAGCATGGCATCTTTATTCTGCACATGACCAATAGAGGTCACATTACCCATTACAACAAGATAATACTTTCAGCAGGCAGAAAGTCAATGTCCTGTCATATCATGCGTAACCATATATGACCTCTGTATTGTGTTGTTACACTTGTACATAATTTAAGTGGCTTTGACAACAGTTGATGATGGTTATTTTGAGATGCAGAATACCATTCAGAAACCAACCTCAAATCCACACAAATTTCTTTAATAATGCTGCTCACACACTGGAAAAGAAAAACAATAATAAAATATAACAAAGCTCAAATATTTTTAAAATAAACTCTAATAAAGTCATTTACTTATAAAATTCGACTTTTACCTTGGTGAAGTGAATTTTTCCTCTTCCTTTGTCTCTCCTCCAGACTAAGGGTTTCTTTCTTAAGAAAACTGTAAAAATAAGATCATATTTAATCAACAGGTAAACTAAAGATAAAGAAGATTTAGACATGGAAGAAGACTAAAGAGATGTAAAACTTACTTTTTACATTTTTGCATTTCATCCAAAGTCTCAGGCAACACTTTTCCAAATGTCTCAGGCAAAAATATGTTTGATAATGATAAGACGATGGTGATACTTCCCATCAGTATGTAAGGGAGATATTTGTTGAATGTACCTTTAAAAGAGTTGAATAATATTCTACAATTGAAATCTCTCAACAGAAACAAATGCTTTGGTTAATAGATTTTTTTTAAATTATATTCATTTAAATATTTCATTACATTACATTAAATAGTTGAAACCCCTTGTTGGCTTAATCATTTATTTAAACAACAGCTGAACCAGTTTGTTTAAAGGAACAATATTTCATTTTCATTGTGGTTGTAGCCTGAAACAAGTTGTAGTCTTCATCTCCAAGACTCACAATTGACGAATGATGTTATGAATTAAAGTTTTATTACAGATTAGCTTCATAGATATTTTAGCAAAGTAATGTGCTAAATGCTTCAAATACTACTTTTGCATGCATTGTGTTACGCAGATTGATTGGCTTATGACATCAAATTAGCAGTGACCTCACCTTGCTGTTGTTGTTATCAAGGGGTAGGATTTGGCTAGGGACACTGGGGACATGGCCAATATCCACGGAACACTGAATTGTCCCTAATAATAATTTCGTTACCAGTAAATTTATGTCCACATCAATGTCAATCAAACTTGTTATCAAGCCAATCATTTGGGTTATTTTATAATGTAACAGTTATAAAACTTTATTGCATTTCGGGAACATGATTGTTGAGTTTAGTTCAATTGATTTACATCCAAAGATCAATCTGTACAGTGCAGTAGCGCATGAACTCACCTATGAAGGGATTAAAAGCGTAAACCGAGAATAAAGCAGACATGACACTATTGTGTCAGTCAGTGTTTTTCTACATGTTTAAATAAATAAATAAATAAATAAATATATATATATATATATATATATATATATATATATATATATATATATATATATATATATATATATATATATATATATATATATATTGTGCCTTTAAACAAACAGCTATAAAAAAAAATGTGTTAGTCGTTTGAATAAGTTGAAGAAATGTTTTTAGTGTCTTTTCTTGGCCTGCTAAGATGAAGAGACTGTTATATCACAAATGATTAATGAGTTAGTGTGAATTAGATGAGTGCCTCAAGAACATAAGCATACCTAAGAATATGACATAAGGTGCAGTAATGCTGCCGATCCGGGCCGCTGAAGAGCAGATGCCCATTCCCAGGTTTCTCAGGACAGTGGGATACAGTTCGGCTGTGTAGATGTACACCACTGTGAAAGACATTGTGAAGCCAAACTTGCCAGCCATCTCCAATGCCAGTGCCAAAGTATGAAGACCTGTAAAAGATTGTTATCATTATTGTGCTGGCAGCTGCCTGTTCTTTTTATTCAGAAATGTTTCATTGGCTTCTCTGTTTGAAATGTAAATGTACCCTGATGTCCTATTAGACGTACTGTACTTCTTACTATCCATCTAAGAAATGAAGTGGCTATGAAAAGTTTTTTCTCCCACCCCGCTTGAGTTATTTTTTCTTTTTATGTTATACAGCATTGAAAGGCATTAGATCTGAGCGGAGAACATAAAACCAAGGAAAGTTCATGGGGTACTGTGAGGGCCATAACTAAAGGGTTGAAAGGTAAAAATTATTTTAGAGGCCCAAAGGTGCAGAAAGGCCATATATTGATTTAATATTAATGCAAGGGACCTTTATGCTTTATAGTTAGAGGCCCCAAAATGTCCAGGTACAGCCCTGGATATTGTTCCCGATGGATTACAGTTAACTCAATAATTACTAAAAGGAAGTATGCTTCTATAGCATGACTAAAATGAGACTAAATCAGACTAAACGGCATGTTTGTTATAAGCCAAACACATGCTGGCAAAATCCCGCTGTGAGGTTTTCTCTTAAAGACTCTGGAAGGCTTGTGAAGTTGGAAAGAAAAATCAATAGAGCAAATAATAAGGAAAAGCCTAATGGACTCTGTAACCCTTCTTTAACATTGAAAAATATTTGATTTCCAGCCCCAATATGACCGAAGATCAAGATAAACTACAGAACACATCCAGTTAGTGACTTAAAACATCAGTGGCAATGTACTGTATTTGGAGTCCGGTTGAAAAATGGTGATTCTTTTGCAAAAGATAAATAAATAAAAATGGGGAAAATGTTATGTACATCTATAAAGACTGACACAGACTCAATGCTTTAAATGCTGTTAAATGTGTACTAAATACCTGAATGAGGTGAACACCTCCTGCAAAAAGTTAATGTGTCTTTAAAAGTGTAATGCAGTTCAAGCAAGTTTAAAAAAAACATAAAATGATTTTTTTTGGTTCAAAGAGCTTCAATACTTTCTATAGGCACTGTAGCGATTCTTCATTCAGTATATTACCCTAAACTGTGCATCATACTCTATATGCTCTGAAAACAACAGAAAGAGTTGGCATGAGCTCAGCAAAAACTTGAGATAATGCCAACTTGACCAAAGTCCTTTCTCCTTGCATTAATCCTAAGCCTTGACCTACAGTAAACTCAGATTTTACTTATTTTAACAGACGTTGCAAAAACAATCAGCTTGTTCACACCTTGTATTGGATCGGGACACATTGCTGTGACACCTGGTGTTTTAATCTCTTTTGTTTAGTTTCGACTGCTTCTGTCCTAATTACTTTGATGGGAGGGTCTATAGGGCGTTAACACACGAGAAGGAGAAATGACAGCTTTAAATTGATTGTCACTAATACTATGTTGGAGTACCGCTGCTTGTGTTGTTAGTAAACATGTTGCACACAAAAATAAAATAGGTGGAAAGCAGCCGCTTTAGTTTTATCAATGAAAGCCTAAATATGGCTCTGAACACTTTGGGTTCATCAGGACCAATGAAAACATTGTGCTCAGTACATTACATATTAGATCAATAGTGGAGAATAGACACTCTTTTGTGGCTTTTCGAACACATTCGACTACATAAGCGTCTACACCACAAAAGCAATCCTGTCAACTACTTCTGAATGTGGTCGAAAGGGTACGAGCTCAAAATGTTTTATACCCCGTTTACCCCTATATTTAGTATTGTGCACTTGTGATCCGATCGATCAAAGACCATATTCATAGCAGGTGTAAACATGACCAATGAGTAAATAAACTCCTAACACTTTTACAGTAAATTTTGCATCTAATACATTTACATGGTCCAAAACCTCTCTGTGAGATTTAGTTTCTTACTTTCAGGAATCATTTGGATCAAAAGCAGAAATCCTCCTCCGATACTGAGGAACGCAGAGAGGAGAGGCCGGCGCGGGCAGCTCTTCAGAAGAAAAGTGGAGACAATATAGGCAGGAACTTCAGTGAGAGCTGATAGAAAACAATTAAGGAACGGATCGCCAATAAGATTGGAGGTGTTCAAGGACAATCCGAAATATCCCATATTGATGGCCATCCTAGAAGAGAAAGAAAGATGTTTATATGAAATGGGATATCGTGCTGTAACTGATTCCAAATGATGAATGTAATCTAATCTAAAACATTGTCATGTAGGTCTAAATCAGGGGTTCATTAAAAGTGTGGGGATGCTGGCCTGCATGCGTGGCTCTGGAGAAACTAGTTGTTAATATATTTTTACTCACCACAACATTAAACACATGAGCGTTGTCTTGCGGATATTGCCGGACTTAAGAATATGAAGCACGCTGTAATTGCCACTCTGCGTCTCCTCTTTAACCTAGTAATGTCAAAAGAGAAACAGATTGCTTTTCCCAACAAAAAGTGTCAAACAAGGGGCCAGAGTGTGCAAAAGGTGCAAAGGTCAAACCTCAGACTCTTTGAAGATGACATCTGGAGCTTCAACGTTGTTTGTTTTTGCCGCTCGCTTCATTATGGCCTCAGATTCCATCACTCGGCCCTGAGCGAGAAGCCATCGGGGAGACTCTGGCACCAACCTGTGTGTTTATTGTTCATTACGACAAAAAATGGACGAAAACATAGCCTGACCAATACTGTAATGTCCACAACATCGGATTGTCCCGTGACTTACCACCACAGTGGAATGTAAACCAAAGTTAGCCCAGACAGAACCCTGAGCAGACATCGCCAGTCTCTGATGGCAAAGGCAATCCAGGGTAACACCATATAACCAATGCAGTAATGCAGAAAGACTCCCAGTGTAGTGAAGAGAACTCGCAAAGATTTACTTAACACTTCAGTTCCTGAAAGTTGTAAATGGCATATAGATGATATAGCTTTCATTCGAATAAAAGAATGTGATAAGATTATTACAGTATATTTTAGTTATTTTCTTAATGTAACTTGCAAATAATACTTTTTTTAATAAAATGCTAAGACTAAAGCTGAAAAATGCTTACCGAGCACAAATGCAGTGATGTAAAGGGATATTTGGAAAGCACCCACAAAAAAATACAAAATGCAAAAGATCAGCCATGTGTTAGAGAATGACTGAGCGAGTATCAACAAAGCCTCTGCTGCCAAAGAAATGAAAAGAACCTTCTTCCTGCCAAACCTAAACCATGAGACACAATATAAATATAAAGCAAACCAATAATCACCACACTGCCAGAAATCACATAAAGAACAGAAATTGTACACAATACCTGTCAGAAAGTTGACCAGAAACAAGAGACCCCAACAAATAGCCCATGTATAATGTTGATGAAGCAAAGGGAACTTTCCACTCATTGTCACATACCAAATCCCACTGTGTGAAAAAAATAAAATATAAAGGAACATGATCATAACATAATGTTACCTCTGCTAGTGTTCGTTAATTGATGAGACAATGTATGACAACATTTATGCATTGAGCAGACACTTTTATCCAAAACTGCAATTTACAGCAAAAACAACAACAGCAACAAATCGTCTTAGGGACAGAGAGAAACATTTTATTAGTAGCATGTTAATGATTGAATACTTGAGTTTATATCCTCACCTCTGAGACAATGGTCGAGTGATAGATGTCTGTGCTATAGGTCCATCCATCCACACATTTTTCTTGTTTAATATCTGTAAGATTAACATCCTGGGGTGAGTAACCCTGTGCCGACAGGTTTCTGACCGTCTCCAGGCTATATCTCTGACACTGACTTGGCTGTAGATTTCCATTCACTGTCTCCTTGGGAATACTAGCATTCATCCAAACTTCGCTTAGATTTCCCGCCACCACCAGACAACGATGCAACGGTGAAGCCCCAACAAAAACAATATAGAGACTATGAAACCCGGTGGAAATATAGATGGTATTCAGCAGAAAGAAAAGGATCATGAAAAATTGGCCCTTTTGCCCAAGAAAGGCAGTATCCTCGTCATAATTTCCCATTCTTCTTGAGATTATAGAATAATCAGCTGACCGTAAAAATCATAACACGTTGTTGAGTTCAGCCCTGGTTTTTAGGTCTTGGATCTGTGGAAACTGTTCTTCAGATTCACGGGGTAGCAGACATCATGAGGAGAGAGGTTCCTGTGCACATGAGAGAGAAAGAGGCAAGCATGTATTTGACTTGACTGAATCTTAAATATATTTTACATGACAACTACTGTAAGCCACTACAGAGATCCCGAATAATGAATAATGCTTGCACTCTGAATAGATTTAACTTCACAGCAGGCTAAACATTCAGAGACGGAGAAGCTTAGCACGGCCTCGCAAGAGATCAGAGACTTATTTTCCAGAGACTTACATTTTTACTGTTTTTTTACAAAGCAAACTATATGAACATTTTGTTTAGTAGAAACTAATAAAAACATACAAATCAGATGTTATATAGACATGAGATAAGTAAATGATTAAAGGAATATTTTGTTGTGATAATTTTTTTCTAAAAACCTTAGAACAAAAGTTTGCAAGACCGCAAGACGTCTACAGGATTACTTACTTCTTCTTCTTCTGGATTAAGGGTCTGCTGTAAAAGTTTCTCAAACCTTCCTCCTCTCTGTTATTTAACTCAGGAGCTGATCGTTCATTGACTTTAATCATTGCATTAATAGTTGACAAGATTTTCCTATGTGCTTTATTGTTTAGTTCACAAACAGAACAGCTATACTGTAGATGGGATTAGAAAACAGAAGACATCCAATCTTATCACAAGAACAATCAAGATAAACAATTTACCTACAAAACACAGGGATTTTGGAATGATGTGAATTATTAGTTAGTTACTTACTTTATTTATCCTGCTAGGGAAAGTGAATTTGCAGCATATTCACAATAGCTGTATGCAAGCATAATAAATAAATAAAACTAAAATTCCTAGATGAATGAACCCATATACGACCAGACCAGCTCATCAGTTGTCATCTATAAAAACAGAGGAATTTCAATTGATTTAATTGCTTCAGGTATAAAAGATGATGTAGTCTTGTTTTCCACACAGGGGGAGGCAGAATACTGTTGACCAGATGGCAAAAGGATGTTGTCATGTTATTTGCTGTATTAAGGCTCTATTTCTTAGTAAATATTTTCTATTCTATGTAATGCAGAATCCAACAGTTTACTTGCCATTATTACCACTTGCTTAATGATTTCTTCTGTACCCTGTAAAAAATGTTTGCAATTTGAACAATAAAAAAACTGCTATGGTAAAAACATGTTAATTGGCTTCAGTGTTAATTTCGTTGACGAAGACGATGACGAAAAATATTCGTCAACGAACCTTTTTTCACGGACGAAGACTAAATAAAAACTAAATAAAAGTCAGATATGATGACGAAGACTGTAACGAAATATAACTGACACTTTAGTCAACGAATAAAAATAAGACGAAAATGTTAGGGAGGGACGAATGGAGAAGAGATCCAATCAGAGCTACTCATTTTGTGGGGAAAGTTTTGTGGGATCCAATCAGAGCGAATCTTTGAGGGTAGGTTGATCTACACAGGCAGCAGGCAGTAGAGGCATTTTAAAAACCCGCGGCAAAGTTCGTTTTCACAACAGGTTGTTTACATTATATTTAGTTGTACAGTCTTCGTTACCCAGCTTTGGCTGATTTCAGTTGACTTCGCTCATTAGCAACACGCTAACGTGTTGCGGTGCACCCTGTCTGAAGACATGTCTCATTGACAACAAAAATGTCAGAGCTAGTGTCTAATCTGGTCACACTTCAAATATGACAAGACGACAGCCTGTAAAAATGACTCATCCAGAAATACATGCAAAGGTAAACATGTACGCTAAGGTTATTTTATAAGATAAACCACAGTGTTTTCGCTAATCTTGGAATAACATAGAAACAAATGGAATACACATCTGAACTGTATTGATTGTATTGGATTGTCTGAATTAATAGTGAGTATAAATATTCAGTGCCCTCAAATTGAATGAAATGTGTAACGTTACTATTATAGTATATGTTGTGGTTTTACATGACTGGACAAAGTGCGTGTGTAAGTGCGTGTGTGTGTCTCTGTCTGTGTGTCTGCGCGCGTGTGTATCTGTGTGTGCATGTCATTTAGGAAGAAGGCATATCTTTTTCAGGGACCATGTATATTTTTTAGGTAGAGCGGGCCTTATGCTTATTTTATGTGATATTATCTTTTGTGAAAAAGCCACGGTCAGTTTTTTTGACATTAAGAATAAAATAACATACGTGTTCTCTACCAACCATTAAATCTGTCTCTGTATTGCATATTCAAACCTTAATACCATTCCATAACAGACTAAAAAACTTAAGACTAGACTAAAACTAAAACTCTTATGATATTTCGTCGACTAAAACTAGACTAAGACTAAAAGATTTCAGATGACTAAAATAAGACTAAAACTAAATGGTGTGTTATTCAAAAGACTAAGACTAAAACTACATCAGAATTTGCTGCCAAAATTAACACTGATTGGCTTACTGTGAAAAACCTTGAAATGTATGGTTAAAGTCTCCCTGTAGTCAAGAATTGTATCATTTAAAATGCATCTGTGGGCATCATAATAGCATATATAAAAGTGTCACAGTAATTTCCTAATGCTTTAAAACATCTTGAATGTAACTCTACACACCCTTGCCTTTAGGGGTGTCACAATATATCGCGAGACTCTCAATTCTCAATGAAATATGGTGAAATTCTGCTACATCCAAAAGCAGAAGAAATACTGTTGCACAGGCAGCTCCAAGAACTGTATTAGCATGTTTATATCGCTGTTCTTCAACGGGTATTTTCATAATAATAAAGAATATTTATAATGATTATGTTTGACTTTTTCAAATGCATGTTATAAATGACTTACAGTGATTTTAGATTGATAAGGACTTTCAAATGATCAAATTGCCGTAGTACATGAAAGAGTACATGAAAGAGAGATTTGATATCGGACAGGTATTATTGTGTGTATTGTGAAATATCATCACACCCCTACTTGCCTCATTTAGTATATGTAGATCTATGAATATGATAATTAGTCACCACCTTTACTCAACCGCACAGCTCGGACCATAAAAATAAATATGTGATTAGTAGAATACAAATACAACATAACAATTCAGACAGTTAAAATGCTTACATCAGTTTATAGTCCAGCATTGGAGTCGTTGCAAGAGCCGGTGTCATCTCTCCATATGTGTCGGTTTATCTCACAAAGAAAGGATCCTAAATGGAGCTGGAATACTTGCTAATGTTTAGTTAGAGGATAGTTATTTAGAAGATATTTATAACTTAATGTAAAGTTACAGGATGTAATTAAGGGTATGACATCCCTGTCAACATTGGGATTTACAAATAAGGAAAAATTCCCGAATCCTAACAGCCCTCTCCCTGCAAAAAATGACTTTCTGATATTCAGTACAAATATTTAAAAAGTCTTAAATTAAGAAAATAAGTTTAGATTTTAGACAAAAATATAAAATGTATGTGAATTTGTGCTTAAAACAGGCAAAAAAAATTGGGGTAAGATTTTGTTTTAAATAAAACTACTTTTTTTCACTTAATTCAAGAAATATTTCTGCTTGTTTTAATTACAAATCCACTGATATTTTTCTAAAAATCAAGACAATACATCTTAATATAAGATATTTTTTAGATATTTGTACTGAAAACAAGACAAAAATACTAAGTAAGAAAGTCAATTTTGCAGTGTATATTTGTATCATTGTTTGTATGGCTCTCTCTTGCATCTGCAAGTGACTTATACACATAGGTTGCAGATGTTGCATTCCTTAACACCTTCTGAGTTGAGTAGTAAAGCACAAACTAGTGATGAGCGAGTCACTCGAAACTCGGAGCATTTAACACGATCCCTACAATGACTCGAGAACCATAAGTCCTAGTGACCATTAACCCGAGTCAGTTGAGTCCTCTCAGATTTTGCATTAAGAATGAGAAATTGTATAAAACACAAAGCTCTTCAAATGTTTACAACAGAATTACAACAAATAACTCTACATAAGCTGCCATAGGTTCAATAACTTGCAACAACAAGTTAATTTACATCTCCAAATGTCAACTGGGGGTACCGAGTGAGCAAAAAGCTGCTATTCCGGATCGTAATTTCCTGCAGCTCCGAGTCCGAGTACAAAGGGATGCGTGCGCGCGACAATGAGTTGGTCGGCGGCTCTGGGATTCACACAGAGAGTGACTCAACTCATAGAGCTTGAATCCTGGACTAGGAAAAATGAGCCTTGCTCGTGTTATTAACCCACTGACTCATGTAGGCTAATCTGTTGCAATATTTGACTGGCACAATGTTTTGGGTAGAAGCTGCAAATGTTTAAACATTTTAAATCCGAGGACTGCTGCAGCAGTGCTGCTGGAAAGATCCGCCACCGACGGACATACACAGCTCCTCTTGTTGACTGAGTCACTCAGAGTGACGCGAGTGGTTCACTTACAGGACCCGTGCAGGAGCGGGCATCTCTGTCTGGGACTCAATCACAAGATCATGTTCTTGCGTAGATGAGTGACTGTGTGGCTGCATTAACCGAAACCTATCGTGGATCTTTTAAGTCAATCTGAAACAGGACACGTTCCTCTCACATCCAAGTCAAAAAAGCCTGACATCTTCTAAACGTGGTGTTGATATATTTGTCATTATGAAATGAAACTAAACACACCGAACTTTTACAATTATGTTTTTGATAATGTTACCACGGACATGCATGTTTTTTATGAGTTCCCCAGCCGTTTTTTGCGAGCAGAGGAGTCGTAGACTCGTAGCTGCATGCGTGATCTGAGTTGCTTGGTTGGCATTAGTATGATTTAGCGATTGGAATTGGAAGTGACTCAAGTGACTCGAGTGACTCGCACAACCCGGATCATATTAGTGAGTGACTCAGAATAACCCGAATCCTTAAAAAGATCCGGGTTGACCATCACTAGCACAAACACAGTGTTTCCCTACACGCAAAGTTATAAAAATAAAATGCACACCCCTCGTCATCTCGGGATTGGGAAGCTTTTTTCTTCTTGTTTCATGGTTTCATTGGTCTTGCAAACTGGCAGTTATTCGACCGCTAATCAAAAAACCACACCTCGACCAAGGAGATAATTTTAGACAAATCTCAAATCTCTCTTTTCTTTCTAAAATGTTAGAAAAAGTAGTGGCAACCCAGCTATAAACATTCTTAGTAAATAATAATACGTATGAAAAATTTCAATCAGGATTCAGGCCCCACCATAGCACAGAGACCGCACTGCTTAGAGTCACAAATGACCTCCTATTTAAATCCGGTCGTGGTGAAATCCTATTCTTATTTTACTAGACCTTAGTGATGATGATGATGTCTCCTAGAGTCTAGGAGACATCATCAAGAAACACAACATACATTTTCACTGCTCTGCAGATGATACCCAGCTTTACATCTCCTCACATCCTAGCGAAACCCACCAGTTTTCTAAGCTAACTGACTGTATTAACGATATTAGTGACTAGATGGCAAATAACTTCCTTATGCTAAACTCCAATAAGACAGAGAAACGTGTTATTGAACCAAATCGCTCCAAACAAAATATGTCTGATTACAAGTTGTCCATAGATGTCTGCACTGTGGTGCTGTCTTCCACAGTCAAGAACCTAGGTTTGATGTTCGACAGCAATCTATCCTTCGATTGTCATATCTCCAATGTCTACCGCATAGCATTCTTCCATCTGAGAAATATCTCCAAAATACGCCATATGCTGTCTGCATCAGATGCAGAGAAGCTTATACACGCTTTTATGACCTCAAGAATAGATTATTGTAGCTTGTTACTCGGGGATGTCATGTCACACCCAGGGGCTGGCTATGGTTTGGCTAAAGCCACACCCCTTTTCAACTTCCACCTCGAGGAGGTCCCCAAAGCCAACCCAATGACCAGACAACAACGAGGATAAGTAAGTATAAAAACAATCTTTATTTATTTAAATATTTAAAAGAAACTTGGGGGAAATGGGGAAAGGGCAATTAAAACTAGAGTCTCTGGCTCTGCCCTCCAGGTGGGCTACGGCCAAGGCAATGACAGGAAAAGGGGGGGGGCGTAGAAGTCAGGCTCCTGACTGGTCCCTTTTATCCGTGGCGCCCTCCTTTTTCCTTCCTGGAGGCAGAATAAAAGCAAAATGAGTGTTGACGTATTTTTCCTGTCTGCGTACCTTTTCTCTCCACACGGGGGCTTTCCACACGTGCTTTTACTGTTCCCTGTCGTATCGTTCACTCTTCCTTTCTCTTGCTCCACAGGTGGCGGCTGGGGCACAAAGATACAGTTAGTTCGACTTGGGTTGCTCTCACCTCCTCGCTGGTTACAGCTAACGGTAAGTACAGGTTTCACACAGCTCGTTCTCTTGGTGTTCACTCTCTTTCTCTGTCTCCACAGGCAACGGCTGGGACACAAAGGCACAGTTAGTTCGACTTGGTTTGCTCGCACCTCTTCGCTGGTTACAGCTCACGGTAAGTACAGGTTTCACACAGTTCGTTCTCTTGGTGCTCACTCTCTTTCTCTTTCTCCACAGGCAATGGCTGGGACACAAAGGCACAGTTAATTCGACTTGGTTTGCTCTCACCTCTTCGCTGGTTACAGCTCACGGTAAGTACAGGTTTCACACAGTTCGTTCTCTTGGTGCTCATTCTCTTTCTCTTTCTCCACAGGCAACGGCTGGGACACAAAGGCACAGTTAGTTCGACTTGGTTTGCTCTCACCTCTTCGCTGGTTACAGCTCACGGTAAGTACAGGTTTCACACAGTTCGTTCTCTTGGTGCTCACTCTCTTTCTCTTTCTCCACAGGCAACAGCTGGGACACAAAGGCACAGTTATTTCGACTTGGTTTGCTCTCACCTCTTCACTGACTACAGCTCACGGTAAGTACAGGTTTCACACAGTTCGTTCTCTTGGTGCTCACTCTCTTTCTCCACAGGCAACGGCTGGGACACAAAGGCACAGTTAATTCGACTTGGTTTGCTCTCACCTCTTTGCTGGTTACAGCTCGCTGTAAGTACAGGTTTCACACAGCTCGTTCTCTTCTGGAATCCTCCTTGCGTTCCGTTTCGGTGCGGTGCATTCTCCGTCCCTGTAATCAACAGACTTAGAAAGGGGTCCAATATAATACCCAGGTGGCGGACTTACAACAACTGGTTCTCTCAATAGGTCTGATCGACAAGCAGTTTTCCAGGTAATGTCGGGGACAGACCCTAACGACGAGCTCGATGGTCACAGAGGGGTGGATACGTCGCACCGTCACACCAGGCCGAGCGCTGCCCTTCTCTGGTTGCCGCTAGGCGATCGTATACCGAGCAGGGGCGCCCCTTTGTAGAGACCACGGGACGGCGGAATTCCTACACCTCACTCTCTGCAACAGTAAGTATTATGTAGGTAAAAACATCAACAGCAGTGACCCTTAGTCGTACTCACATGTACACCAATCGTCCAGTTCTTCACCGCCGTTCTTTAGAAACACCCCAAACGTCTGGACGGGAGATCGTTCCGTGGCACCACTTCGTTACATAGGCCTGAAGCGTGTTCACAACATATATTAAGATATACTTCACTAGGACCGGCAACCTCTTCGTCTTCCTTTGACATAGTGTACGAAGGCGGGGGTTTGTCTGACAAGACACACAGCAATACACAGCAGTACACAGCACCACGTCAAAAGTGAAAGTTTCCACAACACAAAAACTCACCCACCACGCTCAAGTGTACACAAAGGACGCCCGTCTCCTTCCACTTTGCCCAGGTGATGGAAAATACGGCCTAGCTGATGGTCTTGTCGCTGTGCTTAGCTTCCGTCGAATATTCCCTCGGCTCACCCACCACGCTATCTTAGGGGTAGGGCCGCCCTCCTTCTCCTGGAGGTATCCACTGGAAAGACAGGTTAGTATACAAAGCGTCTTCACAAAATTTTATACTCACGAGTACTGTGAACTCGTTGTCTCACTGTCCTTTGCTTCTAGTCCACACAACAGGCAACATCAACCCTGCAAACAGGGCATCTCTTCCAGCGTTTTCACAATTCACTTGCAGGTTTGTACTCACATAAACTCCGTTCTTCTCCTTGTGTTGTGTCTTTATTTACGATATCATCCATTCGTCTTTCAACCTTTAAGGTTCACAATATCTCGGTGGAATATCGGGTGGAAACACTTCCGGGCGGAACCAAACTTCCTTAACTTTGGTTCCGCCCCTAAAGATCGTCACCTTGTGACAGTCACGCAAATCAGGTAAATACGTTTCAACTGGTTCAAAAATGCTGCCGCAAGAGTGCTCACTCGATCTCAGAAGTATGACCACATAAGCCCAATTTTGGCATCTTTACACTTGTAACACTCCGCAACTGTTATGGGTTACAAAGTGTACAAATATAATAAAGGGGAATATGCTCTCCTTTAAAACAGTAAAATAAGATAACAGAATTTAATGAAACAGACACCAATAACATTTAACTTGCCCAAGTGTATTACACAAAAGAAACAAATATATACAGTAACAAAACATATACAATATAAACAATGATGTCCGAGAAATGCCATGAATGTGTGTGTGTGTGAAAGTCTCAAGTTCAGTATATTTACACTCCATTGGTCATGTGATGCCAACACGGGAAGGTGGTGAAGTTCAGGCAAAGGGTTTATTTGCATTAACATACGAAATCTTGTTAAGTTTAATATGATTTAAATCAGTCCCGGCGCCATGGGCGGGTCTCCCTTCACCTGTTCAACAGCTCCATGTCCCACCAACCAGTCCTTGCTTGTTTACACCTTTTTTATCAATAGGCTACTGTTATTAATTAAAAGTTATTGTTTTGTATATATATATATAACTCCTGAATAAAAATAAAAATGTGTTTGGTCTGATTTAAAAAAATATATATTTTAAATTTATTTGATTGGTTTGTCGATAGTGAGCGCAGAAATGTTTGGTTGTTTGCTAAGCACGCCACCGCTTAACATTAAGACACAGTTGATTGTTGCTGTGAGACTGACACGTTAAGGTTCTGCTGTGATCTTAAACTATTTTCGCTGCTGAAATGTTTTAAAAGAAGAGATGTGATTTTTACTTAGAGTAGAAAGATTAATGCATGTATTAGATAGAATAAAGTCAAAGAAATACATCACACTCTGACGCATGATTTTCAGCTCGAAGAAGAAGAACAAATATAAGAAGATGTTAGGGGCATTCCCCAGAAAATGTAAGATCAAAGGATCAGAGGCCTGCCATGAGGCCTTGAACATGATCCTGGAGTTTGGCCTTGAGACTTTGACTATAAATTGATCCAACTGGGGGACTCTATTCAGATCTGGATGCCGCAGCCAGCATCTCCATTGTCTGAGAGCCTGAAATCTTGTGTGCTCTAGACTTAGCATTTTTTTTAGACTCTGTACTTTTGTTTCATTACTTTTTATCCAATTTGTGTATTTTTTATTTCTTTTGTTTTTTCTTTTTTATTCAATTTGGCAAAACTTGTAATCGCAAACAACCAAATTGTATTAATACATTTTATAACCACTGGAAGTCTTAGATTGTTACTTTACTTAAGGTAATGTGATTGGTATACTTAGGAATAAAGTTGCAGATTCGACTATCCTTGCCTAACCCTGAATAGAAAGAATAGGCAAAAGGTACAAATTTTCATACCATAAAACAACTCCTAGTCGAGTGTGCCTTAATTCGTAGAGGTGAAGGCATATTGCGCACCACATAAGCTATAGAAATAGCCTCTATAATCAATTTATTGATTGTTTGTTTAGAGGAAGGATGTTCTTTCTTAGAGAACCAAACACAGATCAAAGGTTGGTCGGATCCTCTGAGATGGAAGATCTATTAATGTAAACATCTAAAAGCCCCACAGGGCATAGAAGATGTAGCCTCTGTTGATCCGCAAACTTGTGAGAAAGAGGATGAAAAGCCTGAAAGACCAATGTTCTAGCCACATCGCTAGGAACCTTGGGAACATAACCCAGTCTCAGGTGATAAATACCCATAATTTTTCCGAAAGCGAACTCCAGGCATGAAAAGAAGCTGATAAGCTTAAAGGTGCCCACTCTCTTCAAAGAAGAATGCTAACCTCAGTGACAGATGTTTAACTGTGCATGAGTCAATGGGTTCGAAAAGGGCCATAAAGAGCCCTTTCAGAACTACTGTCAGGTCCCATGCCGGAACTCTGATTTGAGCAGGAGGCCTCATCCCCAATGTACCATGCAGAAAGGCGTGACGGCAGATATAGCCGCAGCATATACTCTGATAGTAAATGGATATAAAATGATGAAAAACTGGGCAAATTGGAACTAAATGTCACCAACTCTCCTCAGAGAAGTGATGGCTAATAAAAATGGTAAATTCAGTGATAGATATTTATCTGTGCACAAGTCAATGGGTTCGAAAGGGGCCATAAAGAGCCCTTTAGAAACTACTACCGATAGAGCCCTCAGGGATAGGAGTGTAAAAGCAGAGATAGCTGCAGCATGTACTCTGGTAGAAAATGGATGTAAACTGGATGAAAAACTGGTTTTGTAAAATTCCAGAACTGAAGCCACGGGGCAGTTTGGAACTAAATGTTTGTCACTACACCGAATTGTGAATAGTTTCCATTTTAAATAGCATTAATATCGTCTGGAGCGAACTCCAGGCGTGAAGAAGAAGCTAATAAGCTTGTAAGTCACCCATTCTTCTCAGAGAAGGGATGGCTAATAAAAAGGCTAACTTCATTGACAGATATTTATCTGTGCACGAGACAATGGGTTTGAAAGGGGCTATAAAGAGCCCTCTTGAAACTACTACTGATAGACCCCTCAGGGATGGGAGTATGAAAGCAGAGATAGACACAGCATATTCTCTGGTAGTAAATGGATATAAACCAGATGAAAAACCGGTTTTGTAAAAATTCCACAACTGAAGCCACTGGGCAGCTTGGATCTTAGATCTTTGTCACTACACAAACTAGTGAATAATCTCCATTTTAAACCATAATTGTTTTCTGGTAAAGAGGGCTGTAGAATTTAGTATGGTCTCTACAACCTCGGTTGAGAGACCCTGATTTACAAATTGGTCCCCTTCAGAGGCCAGACCCATAGTTTCCAAAGATCTGGGCCGGGAGTGAAATATCACGCCCCCTGCCTGAGTTAGAAGGCCCCTCCTGAGGGAAATCTGCCATTGCCGACCTGCTAGAAGATTGACTCTGGAAGAGATTGACTCCAGAAATGCTCACTGCCCTGAAGCGGAGGACCGGCAGGGCACAGCTGAGCTACTAAAATCACCAATTGAGACGTTTCTTTAGTAGCTTGGAGAGAAAGGTCTGCCGCTCTCCTGAGCTCATCTTATATTTCAGGATTCAGGTTCATTAATTTCCCCCAATAAATGTGCTTGATATGCGTGGAGAATGCCAATGGCCCTATCACAAATGGCACCCTTCATGTGGACTTTCGGTCTCGTGGCTTTATATTGCACATGCTCGCTTAGTCTACAAGTCCGTAGGGTGTCCCATCTGTCATTTTTACAATTCGAAGTGTGCTCATCAGCGCCCCCTTTGAACCCTTGACGCGGTATTCAGCAAAGCCCGCACTGCAGCAGGCTTCATGCACTTTACCGACCCAGAAGTCCACACTGATGGGCAATTTCTCTTCCTATTTCTGGCATGACGCTCGAATCTGTCCCAAAATACAACTTTGGTGCACCCTCTTGGACTCGTGTCAAGGGTATCTAGGGTCTGCACTACATGATGTCATCAAACTGTGGAGTCTGAGGAGGTCCACAAGTCCGGAGTGTGACATCTGGGACAGGGCCAATATTGTGAAGGCAAGCTCCAGCACTTATGACAATATAAGCTTGTTGATTTATTAATAATGTTGCTGTCTCAAGCAACAAATATACCGCAACATTACCTTCCATACAGGGCATTGGCCCTAGAACTAGAGTAATTCACAGCACTCCCGGTTCAGACGGAAGAAGCCGACGCACATGCCTTCGCTGCTTTGTACCCCCCAGCCTGACAGGCGGGTCTGTGACCAGCGCCCAATATGGCTGCAGGACCGGATGGCTGCTTGCCTGCGCTGGGCTATTTCCACCCCCCATTCCCCCCTAACATGTTGCAAAGTCGTGTGTTGTTCATGTTGTAAGGTGTACTGACTATGTGCTTATGCTGCTGAGGTGTTTTTTCCATGTCCCTGTACTACCTTTGAAGCATAGTCTGTTTTTTTTCCTCCCCTCCCATATAATGCTGTACTTCTTCCTCAAAGCTCTGTCGACCTGTTCTGTCTACTCTCTTGTCAGTTTATGTATTGTATTTTGTGATGTAGCATACAAAGCTCGGTAACGCTTTAGATTACAGCCCGGAAAGTACTGGGTAAGTACAACAAATTTACAGCGTATGTTTCTGTAATTATAGTTTACTTATGAAGTACGTACATGTAATTATTAGGGAACAATTTATAATATTTGGGGAATAAAGGGGTAACAACCAGGAAAAATACAAATAATATATGCAGTAAAGTACTGCGTAAGTACAGCGAATTTACAGCATACATTTCTGTAATTATAGTGTACTTATAAAGTACATACATGTCATTTTAAGGGAACAATTTATAATATTTTTGGAACAAAGGGGTAAAAAGTGCCACTTTAATTTACAGCCCACAGATGTTGTATTTACTCTTTAACTATGTGAAACAAGGGGGTAACAAGTGCCACTTTAATTTACAGCCCGCAGATGTTGTATTTACTCTGTAAATAAGTGAAACAAGGGGGTTACAAGTGCCACTTTAATTTATAGCCCGCAGATTCTGTACTTACTCTGTAACTACGTGAAACAAGGGGGTAAAAATTGTTGACTTACAGTAACTACAGAAAATACACTCTTAGAAAGGATGTGTTAATTTTTTACACATCTTGGTGTGTTAAGTTTTTAACACATTATGTGTAATTTTAACACATTATATATCATTTTGTGTTGATTTTGTGTTAAAATATAACACAAGCTGTGTTAAAGTAACACAAAATGTGTTGTTTCCATAATTACACAGAGATGGGTGGATTTTGGGACAACGTATTTAGTGTGTCGTCCGAGAATCAACACTAATGTGTTGTTTTTAACATAATTGTTCTAAGAGTGTAGTTCTAGTTTTGCTTGCTTTGTTTTCACCAAAGTTGCCTTGCCTATTTTTAATTTTGCTTGATGACCCAACAAATTCCTGTACTCTTTTTCTTTCTTAAGGTAAGTAACCTTTATTGAAAATTCTAAATAAATTGTATCGTACTAATAAATAGCATAAACACGTTAACTGAATTTTAAGTTTTGTTTAGTAATCTAAAATACTAACTGCATATATTATTTGTATTTTTCCTGGTTGTTACCCCTTTGTTCCCCAAATATTATAAATTGTTCCCTTATAATTACACGTATGTACTTCATAAGTATACTACAATTACAGAAACATACGCTGTAAATTCGCTGTACTTAGGCAGTACTTTATATATTACTGCATATATTATTTGTATTTTTCCTGGTTGTTACCCCTTAATTCCCCAAATATTATAAATTGGGTAACACTTTATTTTACGACCCGCAAAGTACCGTGTAATTAAACCGAATTTACATCGTACCTATTTGTAACAACAGAGTACCTCTACAGTACGTACTTGTAGTTATAAGGGAACAATATTTTAAGTTTGGGGTAAGAAGGGGGTAAGAATATATGGAAAATTATTCTCTAAGTATTTCATAACTACAGGGTACCTATTGTAATATTACGTGGTATGTATGACTTACGTCTATGGGTAATATGGTCAATGTGTAATATGTTTTTTTTATCATATTTGCTACTTACCTGATGAAGTGTTTTGTATAGCCTACAGTTGATATCTACAAGCCACGTCGGCAAATAAAATATAACACACAATAAAAATAATAGCAACTTGTACTCTTTGATTGATCTGTATATGTATACATGAGTTACGAGGTAACTCTTATATTTGCGGGCTTTAAATTAAAGTGGGGCTTATTCCCCGATTGTTCTGTGTATGTACCAGTTAACTCACATATTTGCGGGCTGTAAACTAAAGTGGGGCTTATTCCCTGCTTGTTCTGTGTATGTACCAAGTAACTCTCATATTTGCGGGCTGTAAATTAAAGTGGGGCTTATTCCCCGATTGTTCTGTGTATGTACCAGGTAACTCTCATATTTGCGGGCTGTAAACTAAAGTGGTGCTTTGTTCACCTCTTGTTATAGGGTAAATACCATAAACATACAGAATATTGTTATTTTTATTTTAAAACAACTTATTTCAAAACATCTTTAAAACACTATAATTAAGCCAACACTTAATGTTTATTATCACATAACCTTTATTTAAAATAAAAAGTCCATGACAATTTTTCATTGTTTTTGCAGCTTGGCTTCCTCTGTTGGTGTTCTTGTCCAATCGGATGATGAGTTGATGTCGTCTCACAAATGTTGTTCTGCATTACATATAAAAAACATAAATGAAAGCCTTCAGTAAATGTTTCTTCACTGTGCCTTGACAGAAACAGAGTTTTCTGAGCCAGTTACGTTAATAACTTATGTGCTAGCTAACCTGCTACCGTTAGCTGGCAACTTTCTTGAAAAAACATTGTTTGAAATGCGTGAGTCAAGTATTAACAAAACCAGTCACCTTATCCAGCATGCGGATCCTGCTAACATCACTCCCAGCCGTACTCAACAGTGTAGAACGTTTTAAAAACCTCTTAAAGAAATTTCACCTCGGGATCGCGTTCCAGCAGGCAAACCTCCTGCAGACGGCCGCGCGCTCTACACCTGCGCAGTAGCCTACGCATGTAGTTCTTTTGCTTTAGCGGGAGCTGATATCTGCTGTTGTTTCATTCTGGTTTGCCATTGCATAAATTATATTTGGCTAAAATACTTGTTTTTACAGTAAATAAATTGCAAAGCACCACTTCAAATATGTCTGCAAATGTAGGAGTTTCCTGGTAAATATGGAATAAGTTGCTATTTTTATTGTACTTACCTTAAAAAAAAGATAACCACATTAAATCAGCTGGACTTTTGTTATTAAAAGCAAGTAATATAGGCTACTAAAATAAAAGTGATGTGCTGTTATATTTATTTGCCGATGTGGCTCGTAGACATTGACTGTATAGTCAATATGAAAAATTCACAATAAAAAAAATAAAAAAATAAAACATAATTTCCCCATAGACTTGACTAAGTCATACATACCATGTAATATTACAATAGGTACCCTGTTGTTATAAAATACTTAGAGTATAAATAATTTATAATTCTTCATATTCTTACCCCCTTATTACCCCAAACTTAAAATATTATTCCCTTATACCTACAAGTACGTACTGTACCCTGTTGTTACAAATAGGTACGCTGTAAATTCGGTTTAATTACGCGGTACTTTGCGGGTCGTAATATAAAGTGTTACCCATTTAATTAAATTAAATAAAGATTTAATCTTTATACACAAGAAAATGCCACCATAGATTAGTGGTCCTCAACTGATGTGGGCATGGGACTTAGAGTTCTCAACAGGTCGGGTCGACCCAAATAACCTGACAGGGATTAAAGTTTATTGTTTCAGTTGTTTGTATTGTTAAAAGGTGTGAACATTAGAGGTTGATTTGAATTCCAGTCTGCTGGTCATGATAATACGTGTATCATGAGAAGAAAAAAGGCGTGTGGGGGGGGGGGGGGGTCGGCGGCATCTGGCAGATAATTCATGTTGATGTGTTGGGTTACATCGGGTCTGGGCTTTAAAAGCCACGGCCCGGGTCGGGTTGGGTTGTAATTTTCAGGCCCATTGAGCACTCTAATCGGACCCACCTTTTTACATGGTCATCAAGCCTCGAATCACATTCTTAGGAACTTGAATCGAGCAAATTTATCTTAATAGCAGGGTTTCAGTCACGTGATTTTGATGACGCGAGAGGGCGGCCACGGGACTAAGGGCAGATGGCGGGCAGGAAGTAAAAATCTGAATACGTCTATGGAGGGCACAGTTGCAGAGAGTCCGTATTGTACAGATTTAGATCGAGTTTCAAGACATAGATACAAGGAATTTATTAACATATGTTAGACGTGACCCGTACCTCATGAAGATGAGTGAGTTTTCGGTAGAACTGAAAGATTTAGTCAAGGCGGTTGACAACACCGACTATCTGGTCCTTCAGACATCGTATCGATGGGGATAATGTCCCGCTGGACCAAAGTCTTGACTACTACTGTAATGGAATTTTTGTTGAAAGGATTTTTTTTGCCTGATCTTGAACTTTGGGATGGTGTGATTCCTAAAGTTGAATGTTTTTTTTAGAAACTGTATACTTCCAGAAATACTGCGACAGCAAGTTACAAACTTACATTTGTAATGTGATGAAGGGATATGAACTCAAAGCACTCTTGAAAGTAGGCTGTGTAATATATTTCTGTTATGAGACAAGATGACATTTTGAATATTGTTGTGATTAAATGCCATTGGTTTATTTACCAGATTTTTTAAACAATTGTTATAATAACTACAAGAACATGGTGTGCAATAATACATTGGCATCCATTTCATTTCATATAATACATATTGCCAGTACAATTAGTTACATTACATTTGAAAACACATGATGTGACTGATGACCCTCCCTCCTCTTTACTCTAATGGGATGACAGACTCCCAAAGATCAGACAAGACACAGCAAACAACAGGCATTTATAAATCTTCAATCTAAATTTTTCAGCCAGGACTAGGCCTTAGTTTAATTATGAAATATAACTAGTTTTAACAAACATGCCTTACTAAAAACATTACTTGTGTGCATTTTGAAGCAAAACAAAGGGCACTGATGTGTTTTAAGATGTCAGTGAAGGTCGTTTCAATTTGGACAGCTCTTACATTTATTTAGCAAACTAAAATGAATTGTTCAAATTTAGAAAGCACAGACATACGACCACATGTGATGTAGGGTTCGCACAGCTAAAAAATCTGAATTAAAACTAAGAAGTTGGGGAGCCCTGTGTAGAACTTTGTCATCTTCGTGGTTTGGTCCAAAGATCTCTCAGCTCTGTTGTGTTATGTCTCAGAACATCCTCCATCTTCTCAATGTCATCCATCATCAGCTCAGTCTGGCATCCGGCTTCTGCATAGCCTGCAATATAGCAGTGGGGAGCATAATTAGTTACAGGTGAAACTTGAGAAATTAGAATATTGTGCAAAAGTTCATTTATTTCAGTAATTCAACTTAAAGGTGAAACCTTTTTACAATATTCAAATTTTTCATTCTGGGTTTCATAAGCTGTAAGCCATAATCATCAAAATTATAAACAAATAAAGGCTTGAAAATCTGACTTTGCATGTAATGAGTCTATATAATATATTAGTTTCACCTTTTAAGTTGAATAACTGAAATAAACTTTTGCACAATAGTCACATTTTTCGAGTTTCACCTGAAATTCATGAATATGAATTATGTGAATTTTTGTGGAGTTTGTTGACAACCTTTTTTACAAACATTCAAGTTCTCTGGTCTAATTACACAGGGTGATTTTCCGACAATCACATTTGTAACATTTAATAATAATGCTAGTTACACATCTTAATACAATAATTTACCTTGATCATTTAAAGGCGCTCTAAGCGAATAATGTGCGACGTCACTTCCTGTTGATGTTTGAACTGTTTTCAAACAGACAGAGCGTAGCTAACTCCTCCCCCTCCCCCTCCCTTCCGTGCTTTCATGAACGCGCCCAACCCCCACCCCCAAATCCTTCTTGCCGTTTATTGGCTGGAATACTTTGTTTTGTTTTGTGCTGGCTAGGTTTGGCCATTTGTTGATATTGCCGTTTGTGAAGCCTGGGCTGTCTACAGAGATCGCGTTTTTTTACAGTTTGATCAGCGGACAGGCAGCAAGCAGATAGTGAGGAGATGTTTCCGGTATGTAACAAAAAATGTTTTATGGTCTAAAACGCTTCAATTCGCTTAGAGCACCTTTAATGTCCCATTCCCACTGATGCCCTCTGATTGTGATCAGTTGTCAGCTGGCTGCTTCCGTTCGGAGCTCTCGGCTGTCTGCGTCAGATCCGGGCTCTCAGCTGTCTATTGGAGATCCAATAGCCTCTGTACTTACCGACCGTCTTTGTTGGTGTTCCTTAAACTTCGTCATCTGCTCTCGTGGCAGAGATGCCTATGATTTGAGTTTAGTTTTTGGTAAGTTAACCGAGGTTGAATGTCGGAGCTCATTCCGACTTAGCGTCACACAAAGGACTAGGGCAGCCTAAAAAGTAGAAATGAAGTCCATTAGACTACCGGATACTTAATAATCATTACTACCTAAATGAGCATTTAACGTCAACCTAATGTTATATAAACACAGCCACAAAAACCAAGTTATATATCAACATACCTCTGACGAATTGATCGCTGCGGTCATTAGCAGAGTTTGCGTACTGAACAGAGTGTCTCTCATTTGCAACAATGATGTTGACAGTTGTGCAGCCAACCACGACTGTTTAACGTACCTGACTAATGGTTTAGCAGCAGAAATTGTGTCTTATAAATCCGGAGCACTGTTGACATTGAAAGACATAATAATGACATGGTCAGTGCAGTCAAATCTTTGGTATGGCTGCAGAGCTACTTTAATGTTTGCTCCCTCTTCGGTCAACCATACATTTTTGTTGAGAGAGGAAGCATCAAGGCCAAACTTTGTTATCAGTAGTTTCAATATTTCTTGAGTGATATTTTCTCCAATCTTTGCCACTTCCAAAGGTTAACATTGTAGTTGTTAGTTTTATTCATTATTTAGTTCCATATCCTCCCTTATTAAATGTCAAATTACTTATTTTATGTGTCTTTCGTCATTTTGATGGTGCCATCCTTCAACAAAGTTTTAAGTTTCTGTACTAAAGCTTCCCTCTTCTTCTGGGAAGAAGGCAGATTCTTCTGTCTTTACAGCAAAGGCAGATATACTTTTCTGTCATTGTTTATTTCACCTTTGCAGGGATGGGTTTTGATGCTATAACAAACAACTTGACTGTAGGTTGATCTGGGCACTGGCAAGTGTTCAACACCTTCGATCAACATGCCTTATCAGCGACAAATTCCCTGTCATTTTGCTGTCATACTTTAACATAATGTTGCATTTTTTGCATTTTACATAACCCACTGGCTCATTATTCTCAATATGCATCTGGTCAAAACTTTTCCACACCTCAGACTTTGCTATAGTTGCTGGTGCAACCAAAACACAAGCTTCCGTTTCCTCAGCAACTTTCTCTAGTCTAATCAAAATCCATCACATGACAGCTCATTTACCGCACAAGGCAGAGCCCGGCATGAACCCATGTAAAATGTCCTGCTGTGTTTGAGCAAAAACCTTCAGCACTACTGTGCAATAATCATGCTGTCTAATCAGCATCTTGATATGCCACATACATGAGGTATACAATGCGCAAAATATAGCCAGTATTGGTTAATTTTTATCCGTAGTCCCTTTTGGCAGGTGGATGTTAGGGACAGGAAGAAATATGGACAAAGAATACTAATACATCAAAATAAGAACAAGAAGAAAATAAAAAGGCAGCTTGAATTAAGCTTGAAACGGTGAACCCTCCAAGGGCAGGAGAGCCAACATCTAGCCACCACGACTAAACTGCCAATTTTAAGATCTTTGATCAAAGAGGGACTTAATATTCTTCTGAGATGAAAGCGGCTTCTCTCCAGCAAGCCTACCAGCTTTATACAACCAATGCCAAAAACCAATAACATAGTCAATCAAATTCTGGGGAGGTTGGGACTCAACACAAAAATCTTGCAAAACTGCCAATGGGTCACAAGTAGAGATGTTCTAATATCCCTTTTCTCTTCCTGATACCTGGGCTTAGAGTTTCAGCCAGTACCGACTACTGATACAATACCTGGGTGTGTATATGTACATACACCTGTATATACTACTAGCCTTGTATGAATTGATAAAAATTATTTTATGGTGTGCCTCAGACTTATTCCTTAACAAATACATAAAGTGAACTAGAGTATTTTTATTACCTGAAATACATTTGACAGTAATATTATTTGTTTACGTGAAACATAACTTCAAATGCAGCCACAACTAACACTGTAAACTGAAAGGGTATTTCAGTTTTAGAATATAACCGTATAAAAAACGCCTCT
This sequence comes from Paramisgurnus dabryanus, assembly GCF_030506205.2. Lineage (NCBI taxonomy): Eukaryota > Metazoa > Chordata > Actinopteri > Cypriniformes > Cobitidae > Paramisgurnus > Paramisgurnus dabryanus. The sequence continues at coordinate 31,578,757 of NC_133354.1, forward strand.
GTTACGGATGTAACCCTCGTTCCCTGTTACATTACGTCAGTGACCGACAAATATGGAACCGCCTTAGAGAGATGTGAGCCGGAGGCTCTCAGTGCCTCTACCGGTTTCGGTAACACAGGAGGAAACCGTCTTGACACACTATACAACCTACTAAACGTGTTAGGTGTCGCCCAACCTGCAGCTCCTCAAATGTCTGTCAGCGAGGCACCAGGAGCCAATGCCCAAGAGCACTCTAGGCTTCTAGTAGAGTGCACCCTTACCTTTAGCAGGCATGGCATGCCCTACTTCTGATAGGCTAAGGTGTTCACTAGAGTTGGGTCCGAGTCCACCTTTGTCGAGTACGAGTCAAGACCAAGTCCTTAAACATCAAGTCCGAGTCCAAGTCCGAGTCCAAAAGGGTCCGAGTTGGACTCAAGTCCGAGTTCTTAAAGGCCGAGTCCAAGTCGAGTCCGCCCGAGTCCAGAAAGTAATTAAATTGAAAAAAGATACAAAATTTGTATTGTAAATGGTTACTTTCTATTAATACTTTAACCTTTCAACCCATTTAACCAATGGCAATATAAAAATGTAATAAAAATACCTCTATTTCATATTGTCATTGCCATTGAACATTTTTATTCTATGTCAACTAGTTTCCTGTCAAAACTGATTTCAAAGAAAAGAAAGGGATATAGAGGTATCTTCTTTTTACCAGATGTCTTGCAAATAAATTCTCTATGATTTTCGTAAGCAAAACAAATTATTGCTGACTTTGAGGACATCGTGCTAGCCACGCATTGATGTGTGTGATGCGTTTGTCTGCAAGTTTGATGTGACTGGCTGCTGCCTGCCAGTGTGTTGCAGTAAAATAACAGCAGGGGAGACGGTCCCGTACACACTGCATATTAATTCGGTTGTCACTTCACCTTTTAATGCTTAATCCTGTTCTGTACACACAGTAATTTACGGTATTTACGTACAAAAAAGCAGAGGACCTGGCAACACTGCAAGACCGCGCTGTGAAACAGCCTCACAAAAGAAGCATATACACAACGCCCGGACGGAGGTTCATTGCAAAACACAATGCTGTTAGATTATTTTGGTCAAAGCTGTGAGTGATTAGCACGCGAGACGGCAGAACGTTGCTATGGTTATTTCTGTGTCAATCATCACATTTTCGGGAGTGAGTCTTTTCCTTACAGACATGAAACGAACATTTAGGGGATTCACTCCCGCATTTAAAGGCGGTTGTCACTCTCGAAAGTTTGCAGTGTGTACGAGACGAGACATTAATTAATTTCTCATCTCAAGTTTATGCTGTTTTTAATGTTACATACAGGGCATGAAATTAACACCCGACCACGTGCCAAATGCGGGTGGATTTTGCAATTGGCGGGTAACACTGTCAATCTACCAGCCACATTGGCGGGTAGCCAATGCGAATCATTGATGCGCGGGTCATTGTATAAACAACCCACTCCCGACCGACAGTTTCACCTAACCCGCCCCGCCCGCAATTGTTCAAAATAGTTTTTAAACTTGACCGACTGACCGCGGCCTGAATATCATTAAAATATTTTTGGATGACTCGTTACCGGCACCCGCTCATTTCTTATCAACATGCGCATATCACCGATGCAAATGGACTCTATGCACGGCGGTGCTTGACGTATTTCCGGTGAAATCTCAGGATGCTGGACTACTTCCGCCAGTCATAGAGCTCAATGATATTCAGGAACGTTGGTTGCCAAAATAGCCAAAATAACACTGCAAATTTTGTTGATGGTTGTTTAATTTACATAGAAATAACTTATACTTCACATTTAATACCATAATGACATTTAAACGTATGAAAGTATATTTTTATAGACGGGAGAACCGAACTTCGAGCCACCACTGGTGTGTGTCATAGTGTTTACAGCATTAGACTCAAGCATGACAACTTCTACACTGCTACCCTGTATCTGCATTAACACTAGTTTTAGAAAGAAATTGCACTGATAACAGTGCTATTCATCTGTTGTTGATATACTTATGAATTTTGTATAATTATTATCATCAGTACTAGCGAAGATAACATCTGTGGTTATACAAGCAAAATGTTAGAACAGTAAAAAACGTGTATTTTGCGCATTTATGCTTTATTAATAACAAATGCAAAAGACAAATAGAAAATTCGGTAACACTTTAGAATACTGATCCATTGTTAATGAATAACTACTCAGGAACAAATAAGTAATGCAATATTAACAATCTAAAAACTAGTGTAAACTAACACGAAACTCTGATTAATTAACTGGTAAGTAATAGAACACAGATTAGCGTGGTAGTTCACTATTAACTAATCAATAACTACTATTTTTTTCATACTTTCCAGCGAACTATTGAGAAGTTTCATAATTCATGCAAAACTAAACAATAACTAATATAGGATAAATTACTATATTAACATGTTTACTACTGTAAACAAATAGACAATACTCTTTACATTTTCAATAGATAATAGCAGACTTGTTCTCATTGAATCAGAGAAATTAAGAGACTACTGGAACATATAGATTCATCAACCATCAAAATGCCATACTGTGATTTTATTATTTAACCTACCTGTCAAAACATTGTATTAATACTGACTAAATATGAAAGAATGCATTTCTTGAATATGCTTAATATTATGTCTTTAAAATTGTCTGACAGTTGATATTCCATGCTCAGACTTGAATGATAAATCGATCGTTTGATTGCTTTTCCTGGGGAAGTGTTTACCCGCGGGGGAGGGGCGACGCGGACGCACGCTGCTCAGAGAATACAGAGAATCTGATGGTGAAGCAGCCGCAGTATCTCGTGTCTTCATTAATTAATATCTCCCCTCATCAGGTACAAAATGCGTGTTATTTTATTACGCAATCATTGGTTATGTGTTATACTTCTGAAAGATATAAATGTCATCATGTGTTCAAAAAGCTCTTGTTATCATATTTTAAAAACTTTGCTCCCAGTTCAATCCATAGCGCATGCGTTTTCCATGCTGATCATTGGGACCACGCGGTGGGAGAAATTGTGTAAAATGCAGTGAATCTACCAATATAATTTGTATTTTGATAGATTATGCAATAATTACGAGTTATAAGTTGCAGTTGACTGTTTTGAAAGATGATACATTGTTTTTAAGAGTTGTAAAATTAGTAAAAATGGGACATTCACTTTTGATATGTTCACATTTTCTGAGTCTGTTCACTGTAAATGACAATGAGAGTATGCTAATGAGCATGTTAATTGTTTATACCGTCTAGCATATAAAATATGTATGTTTTACTAAAAACTGATAAATGATAAATGTGATATGTTTAACTTGGACAGTGTAAGCTGTATGTAACGTTAAGTAAATTTTTATAATTTGTGTTTTGGTTTTATTTAAAGTGTAGAGTCCTCTAACCATTCACAGGCTATTCACATATGAGCTATAGGAGCCATAGATAAAAACATATTTTTTGACAGGTAAGTTAGGTTAAATAATAAAATCATTGTATATGTGGCATTTAGATGGTTAATGAATCTATATGTTCCAGTAGTCTCTTAATGACTCTCTAGTGTGCAATTATCTATTGATAATGCAAACAGTCGTGTGTGTACCTGTATTTACAGTAGGAAACGTGTTAATATAGTGCTAGTCATTTATCCTATATTAGTTATTGTTTAATTTTGCATGAATTATGAAACTTTTCAGTAATTCTCTGGGAAGTATGAAAAAAAAGTAGTTATTGATTAGTTAATAGTGAACTACCATGCTCATCTGTGGGCTATTACTTACTAGTTAATTAATCAGAGTTTCGTGTTAGTTAACAGTAGTTACTAGATTGTTAATATTGCATTACTCATTTGTTCCTGTGTAGTTATTTATTAACAATGGATTAGTATTCTAAAGTGTTACCGAAAATTCATATCAATGACAACAAGAATAACTTCAGAGAAAAATTAAACACACACACAACAAACTAAATACACGGGGTATTAAAATAAACAAACAGCACAAGAAATAAACAAATAATGGAATAGATTTCTTAAATGGACTTTACCATAGTCAATAGTTCTTTTTGCGTTGTTATTTATATCCTATAAAGTTCCAAGATATGACTCAAAAATATCCAAGTAAAAATGTTTTGACAATCGACGTGAATATACAAAAAAAAAAGGTATGAAACGTCACATTTAATATAAGTCCTGCTGCAGTTCGTGTTGCTTTTTCCTCATATAGCAGTGAGATTTCATTTACGTCTTTTAATTTACCTGACACTTTAAGATAACATTACAAAGACATTAATCCTGAATCATAAAAACAGCACAATGTAAGCTCTGCTAGTATGATGAACATATCATAATGATTACAGAGATAAGACGACTTGCAACCTTTCTCGAGTTTGCACATCTGGACAATTCTTCACACATCACAGGTTGTAAATTTGGGTAAATCCAGCAAACATCGAGTAAATTTAGCGATTCTGCCGTCACTCCGCTTTAAATCTCCCGTACCGGAAACTTAAGAGCAGCCTTGAGTCAAACGCGGAAGTTAAGCGTGCATAGAGTCCATTGAGTGATTCATTGAGAGGATGCGACTGCTGTTTCACAACGTTCATGCGATTGGAAAGGAGGCACTTCTCTGACTACGTTTGGATGTGCGAGTAAGTATTAAACTGTTGGTGAGATTTGATGAGAATGCAATGCTGACATAGACTACACTATAATCACAGTTGCACAGATGTGTAGTGCTGCTGTGACGGATCAGAACTCTTGATGTGTAAACTTTAGAGAGAGTTGCGCTACTGTGCCTTATACTGTAGTACATTAACATACATTTTGCGAATATAGTAATGAAAAACAACGTATGTGCGGCGTTTATGTGCGCAGTTTGTGCCCCCTCTGTCTCTGTGTGCGTGCGCGGGTTTAAGGGGACTCAATAGGGCACATCGGAGAGACGCGTTCCTAAAAGCATGCGTACATAAAATCTTTCTGCTCTTGACAGGGCACATATAAACAAAATTATCTCAACAGTATTCATTTTCTAATAAAACATTTCTTTATGTCTTAAGTGTATGTATAGAGAGTCAAAAACCAGTCTGTGCTGGTCTTAAAGAGACAGTAACCTCAATTAACCTATTTAAGTCTGTGTCATTAATGTTAATCAAACAACCTAAGACAAAGAGAAATTCACTTTTGTAGCTCTGAAAAAAAAAATTAATTCATACAATAAAGACAGTGTTATAATTCACTATTCGGGCAAAAAAAAAACTGGCTGGTAAAAAGTCTCTGTGGCAGGTGGATTTCTAAATCCACCTGCCACAGTGGCTGGTGGTCAAAAAAGTTAACTTCAGGCCCTGGTTACATATGACGTGGATTCGACTGTACTCTGGATATTTTCCGAGTCCAAAATGTCCAAGTCCATGTCAAGTCCGAGTACAAATTCACCCGAGTGCGTGACAAGTCCGAGTTCATTCAAAATTGGACTCGAGTCCGGACTCGAGTCCAAGTTCGAGTACCCCAACTCTAGTGTTCACTATCCAGTGTGACATTCCCTTTCTGCTGTTTTTCATAACAGACAAAAAGCTATTTTAATGTCCTAAAACTTTGTGTTCAGTCCACGTACAGTCGTAGAGCGTGGACGGGTACACAACAAAGCTAAGGCTCGGTCTGCCTCCTCCAGGGGCCACCTGATCCTTGAACGGGGTGGTGAAAACCTTGGGCACGTAGCCAGGCAGGGGTCTTAGCATTACACTGGAGTCAGCGGGCCCGAGCTATAGGCATGAAAAGATGAAAAAAAATACCCTTATGGGCGCAGTGGCCTAGTGGTTCATGTAGGTTGTCTACAAACCGGAAGGTTGGTGGTTCAATCCCCGGCTCCACTGGACCAAGTGTCAAGGTGTCCTTGAGCAAGACACCTAACCCCAGCTGCTCCCGACGAGCTGGCTGACACCGCAGTCAGTGTATGGGTGAATGTGAGGCTAATTGTAAAGTGCTTTGAATGGCCATAGGTCTGTTAAAAGCTCTATATAAATGCAGTCAATTTACCATTTTATCTAGGCTAATGCAAGCAGGATCAGAGTTTTCATAGACAGAAACTTGATATGTGCTGAAGCAAAGGGGGCCCCATGGAGAAACTTCAGCACCATGGACAAGTTTCAAAAGGGTAGTGGATTTCTTGCAAGGTTTTTTTCCCTCCTAGGATTTTTTCCACTCATTACTAAAAAAGCCAGGAGGGTTTTTCTCCTAGGGTCTTTTTTTCAACCCCTGGGAAGTCAGCTGACATTGGTTTAACTTAGTACCCTCTTCTATGTGTTACATTATTACTACATTCACTAGTATGGTTTATTCTTAGCCGCTGTATTCTCCTCCTTATGTTGTCCATCGATTTTTCTGTTTTCTCCTGCATCTATTAATGTAAAGCTGCTTTGAAACAATTAAACAATTGTGAAAAGCACTATATAAATAAAATGTTATTGATTTAATCTCCTTGCCCCCCTAAAGAACCTGATGACCAGGTCATGCTGAACGACCGACCTGGATGTAGGTGCCATATAAAAGAAGGTCCTTCCTCAGGGGATTCTGCCAGGGAGGAGCTGTTGCGAGGAGTACAAGACCCTGGGGCCAGCTCTGTGTCATCGCATCTGTGCTGAGAGTTCCCTCTGTCAAAGAAAAAAACAAGTGGCAGTGAGATGTTTCTCTGGATGCAAACATATCTATCTGCACTGTCCTGAAACGTCTCCATATCAGCTGGACAGCCTGGTGGTGGAATTGCCATTCTCCTGGGCGAGATACCTCAGACAGCTTGTCGGCTGCACAGTTGAGAGTGCCCAGGATGTGAATAGCATGAAGCGACCACAGATGCTTCTGACTCCAGAGAAGGAGATGGTGGGCGAGTTGTGACATGCAACAAGACAGTAGATCCCCTTGTCAGTTAAAATACACAACGGTCACAATATTTTCTGTACGTACTAGGAAATCTTTGCCTCGTAACTCACTTTTGAGGTGGTAGAGGGCAAGATACACTGTCCACAACTCAGGCTAGTTGATGTGCCAATGCAGCTGGGGCCCCGTCCAGACTCCCAATACTGCACGTGGGTTGTATGTGGCCCCCCACATCATGGTGGAGCCATCTGTGAACACCACAGCATGCCTGGAGATCTGTTTTTAGATATACCCGCCTGAAGAAACGAAGGGTCTGACCATGGGATGAAAGCCGTAAGCGGGTTGGTGTGATTTGAACCTGTTGAGTGCCTCTGTGCCACCCTATCTCCGGACTCGGCCAAAAAGCCAGTGCTGAAGTGGTCTCATATGGAGCAGTCCGAGCCAAGTTATTTATGCCACAGGAGCCTCTGAAATAACTTCAGTGGGGCCATTGTTTTGCGTTCTAACAAACTCAAGCAGCTCAGTATTGAATGTACAAGTTCCTCTGTGAGGTGTGCCGTCTGCTTGACCGAATTCAATATCGCACAGAGATAAGAGATCCTCTGCATGTGGCAAAGTCTCTTGTCCCAGTTGACCGGAAGACCAAATTGTGCTAAATGCCTGAGCACAAAGTACCTGTGTTCGCGAAACTGCTCTCGGGAGTGTGTTTTGATGAGCCAGTCGTCAAGGTAGTTGAGAACGCAAATGACCCATACTCTCAAGGGAATGAGGGTAGCCTCTTCGACGTAAAGATGCAGTGGGAGAGGGACATTCCAAATGGTAAAACTTTGTACTGATATGCCCACCCCTCAAACGCAAAGCGAATAAATGGCCTGTGTCAAGGGAGAATCGAGACATGAAAGTATATACGTTGAATTTGAAATTAGACTCAAACTAATGAACAAATACATACATATATATATCTGTGAACTTAATGCATGTTACAAATGTACTACTATCCTACTAGTATAGTAGTACTAATGTACTAATATGTTTACTATTCATGAGCAAATGTCTTAAGATATGAATATGTTACATTTAGAATTTAAATAAATGTGAATCGATTTGTACAAATGGAGAAATTTATTTGAATATTTTTTTTTATTTTGTATTCAAATATCATAATTTGTGCATGCAAAAAAAGGAAATTTGTGGATTTGTGCATTTATGGATTAGGTGACACACCTGTTAATCCTGTTGTGTTCATTTGGATTTTGAGACTTTCGTTTTGCCGTTTAAAGCATTTTATAAGCCAAATACAAACAATAGATATATTTTGTATCATTATTTCATAACTTTTTGAGACTTTAGTTCATGGTTTGCATTGGATGATCCACACGCACAGCTGTGCCTAGGAAAGGCATTCACCACTAGGTGGCAGTCCTACAGAGTTTAACACATGCTGGAAATAAGTAACTTTCATTGTTTCATGAGTTTGCCTGCCAAATTAGTCTTAATAATTAATGGTAAACAAACTTGTTTTTCTTGAAGGCATCTCGAACCTTAGGCTGTAACAGAACAGAAGAAAAAAAGCAATGAAGGAGGAGGTGAGAAGGAGGAGGGATCCCAGATGAATTGCATCTGGGCACAGAGACTACTGTTTACCATATTCTTTTAACGATGACTGACACAGGGCTAAATATTTAGGTTCCTTTCAAACCTACATTAAAAGTGTACCTGTTAAAATGGTTACTGCAGTAAAAGAGTTATATTGATCAAGGTGCCACGATCACTGGGTAATTAGGGCCCGAGCACACCGGGGTGTGAGGACCTTATTGTTCTTCAAGGAGTTATTATTATTATTTTTTTTCTTTTTCTCCGACTTCAGCGGGACTTTAGAGGGCCTAAACATACTCGAAAACTCATGAAATTTTGCACAGATCTCAAGAGTGATGAAAATTTACATGTGGTGTAGGCTTTAGAATTAGGCGTGGGAAAATGGCTCTATAGCGCCACCTACAAATTTTCAACGAAGCAGCCCTCGGACTGTGTTTGACGTACAATTACGAAATTCGGTACACTTCTGTAGTATGACAAGACCTACAAAAAAGTCTCTTGGAGCGAAGCCGTAAATCAAACAGGAAGTCAGCTATTCTGAGTTATTTTTGTGATTTGGGCGCAGTTTTTGTCATTTCCAGGCGTCATACTTTAACTAACTCCTCCTACAGTTTTCGTCGGATCATCTTCATATTTGGTGAGTGTCATCTTAAGGCCTTTGTGATGCTAAATTGCGAAGGATTTGACTCTACGTAAAAATTTGTGTCGGTTCTGGCCCGACAAAGTTTGATGTTTTCCGATGAAACAGGAAGTTGCTGGAACTCATGCATACAATGTCCGATCTGTCCCAAATTTCACATGATTGCTAAGAGTCCTGACCTGAACACATCTACATAACAATTTTCATTTATAGCCATAGCGCCACCAGCTGGCAACCTGAAGGAACATGTTTTAGCGCCACTTTCAAATATTGAATGAAGCAGCCCTTGGACTGTGTTTAACTTACATGTACGAATTTCGGTATGCTCATGTATTATTACAAGCCCTACAAAAAAGTCTCTTGGAGCAACGCCCTAAACCAAACAGGAAGTCAGCTATTTTGAATTATTTCTCAGATTTTGGCTCAGTTTTTCTCATTTCCAGCAGTCATACTTTAACTAACTCCTCCTACAGTTTTCGTCGGATCATCATCATATTTGGCGAGTGTCATCTAAAGGCCTTTGTGATGCTAAATTGCGAAGGATTTGATTCTATATTAAAATTTGTGTCTGTTTCGGCCAGCCAAAGTTTGATGTTTCGCTATGAAACAGGTTGCTGGAACTCAGGCATACAGTGTCCGATCTGTCCCAAACTTCACATGATTGCTAAGAGTCATGACCTGAACACATCTACATGTCAATAGTCACTTATGGTTATAGCGCCACCAGCTGGCAACAGGAAGTGACATGTTTACAATTATTATCCAATGTCTGATCTGTCCCAAACTTCACATGATTAATAAGAGTCCTGGACTGAACACATCTACATGTCAATAGTCACTTATGGTTATAGCGCCACCAGCTGGCAACAGGAAGTGACATGTTTACAATGATTATCCAATGTCTGATCTGTCCCAAACTTCACATGATTAATAAGAGTCCTGGAGTGAACACATCTACATGTCATTAGTCACTTATGGTTATAGCGCCACCAGCTGGCAACAGGAAGTGACATGTTTACAATGATTATCCAATGTCTGATCTGTCCCAAACTTCACATGATTAATAAGAGTCCTGGAGTGAACACATCTACATGTCAATAGTCACTTATGGTTATAGCGCCACCAGCTGGCAACAGGAAGTGACATGTTTACACTGATTATGCAATGTCCGATCTTTCCCTAACTTCATATGATTAATAAGAGTCCTGGACTGAACACATCTACATGTCAATAGTCACTTATGGTTATAGCGCCACCAGCTGACAACAGGAAGTGACATGTTTACACTGATTATGCAATGTCTGATCTGTCCCAAACTTCACATGATTAATAAGAGTCCTGGACTGAACACATCTACATGTCAATAGTCACTTATGGTTATAGCGCCACCAGCTGACAACAGGAAGTGACATGTTTACACTGATTATGCAATGTCCGATCTTTCCCTAACTTCACATGATTAATAAGAGTCCTGGACTGAACACATCTACATGTCAATAGTCACCAGTGTTGGGCAAGTTACTAAAAAATTAGTAATTAGTTACAGTTACTAATTACTTCTTTTAAAAGTAACTGAATTACTCTACCGGTTACTGAATATCAAAAGTAATTAGTTACTTAGAAAAGTAACTTTTAAGTTACTTTTATGTCTGCTTTTTAAATGTAAATATGAACAGTACTGAACAGTCAAACAGTAAAATGATATGGATGGGCTATTTTACACATAAGACTCTAATATATCACATACTGTAGGAGCCTATTTTGCTTTAGATTCAACCTTTGAATATTTTTGTTAGAAATTATCTTAATATTTAAACTTAGTTTATTTATGTATATCATTTAGACCATTTAGACAAATATTCTGCATGTTTACAAAAATATAAAATGTGTTAAAATTGTGTAGTGTCTCTTTAAAAATTTGGAGACAATTGTGTCAACATGTCAAATTTTCAAAAATAAATTATAATTTTTCTGATTTCATATTTATTTTAATAAGTTAGAAACGTCTCCGCTGTGTCCTGCTGACAGGCACGATGCGAGTGCAGCAGATGAGGCAAATTATGGGTCCTCCGAAGGTTAGACCGTCTCATTTCAGTTCTCTTCGCGAACTTCTGAGCGCCTTGAATGGGCAAGTGCTCACCTTTTATTGCATGCTTAGTAGGGTGCAGCACTTGAATTGGAACACAGCTTGTGAAGCTTGCCACAGGGACTGCGCTCTTTGGTCATATATTGTTTGTTTTCTGTTGGATTTAAATGATACACAGGATTAAAGGAAGATATTTATTCAGAAAACGGAGTAGGCTACGTGGATTGTTTTGTCGGACGGACACAGAGCGAGTGGATTGTTTTGTCAGATGGACACAGAGCGAGTGGATTTTTTGTTCGGATACGGAGAGACTGAAACTAAAACTAAAAGCGAGCTCACACATACTATGGAGTTTTAACACGGGTGTACACCGCAGTGTGAATATTTTAGTGGAAACAACAATCGCGGATCGTTCTCTTCCATGAAGCCGATGTAAACATCTAAGAATATATGATCATTTCTTAGATTTATTACCTTTGTGGACTACAAATGCAAGTTGATGTCATACTGCGATTGCTTGGTGAAGATAATTTACAAACATGAGACCGGATGGATTATGACTTGCGCACAATTTTTAAACAAAGGTATGTTGTCCCGTTTAGATTTTTCATGTTCATTCTATATGCACTGTCAGCTATGATGAAGTGTAATGAATTATTGCGCCGCCAACTACAGTCCTGCGACGTCAGATATGTCTTGTCTATTTTTTACAAAATAGAGTAACGCGCGTAACGAACTCATTTAAATTTCAGTAATTGTAATTGCGTTACTTGATTTAAAAAAATAGTGGAGTTACAGTAACGCGTTACTCCCATCACTGATAGTCACTTATGATGCCAATAGTCAGTTACGGTCATAGCGCCACCAGCTGGTAACAGGAAGTAACATGTTTACAATGATAATGCAATGTCAGATTTGTCCCAAACTTCACATGATTGATAAGAGTCCTGGACAGAACACATCTACGTGCCAATATTTACATGTAGTCACTCATACACACACACACTCGCTCACTCACTCTCTCTCTCTCTCTCTCATGCTATCTTACACGATGCTACCTCGCTGTCATTTGTAATTAGCAACAGGAAATGTGGCACATTATACTACACTTTTAAATGGTTCACCTATGTTTACATGCTTAAATGCCTATTTACTACTGTTCCCTTTAATTCTTCTCATGCCACGGCGTGGCGGTGTCAGGTGTGCGAGGGCCCTTCCATCACTGCTTGCAGTTTTAATTCTGTAGTTGTTTTCCAGAAGCCTGCAATTACCTTTCAGTCATTTGCGATGTCAAAGAGTTGAATGTCATCACGTATTGACATGATTTGCAAGATACATTTGCAAATGATTCAAGAAGTATACCACTGCAATTCTTTGATTGATTGTGTTTTAGAAGTATGCTCAAACTCTAATGACAGCAACGTCATCATCAATGACAGGATTTAATAAACTTCAACTCATCTAGAGTAGTAGGATTTTTGTTCTTTTCGAAAATATTGTGTGTTGATCTGGTTGAATATTTTCTTGCAATGAGGTTATATTTATTTTGTATTTATTTATTTTTGTTAATTATTTTAGTAAATCCGGCCAAATGTTTTTTTCATATCTTGTGGTTTTTCACATAAACTCCCACCTCTTTAGATGCACCACAAACATTGCCACTGAAAATTTGGGGTGTGAAATCCAAGGTGACAAAGTCATAGTACACTGAATAGAACTGAATAATTATCTACTGGGTGTCTTTAATAAATCCCGACAGTCGTTATTTACCGCCAAAAAGGTTTGCACTAGGGGTGGGCAATAAACTGGTATGATAGTAATTACCAGTATTGTGTCACACCATTATATGGATTTTGCAAAACCGTTGATACCGTTACATATTTATAAATTCTATTTTTGCACTTACTGTATCATGGTTCCCGTGTAGTGTTAAAAAAAACGAACCTTCAGAAAGTTATATTTAAGGCCTTAAAATGCCTAGATTTTCATCCTAGGACTAAAATTTAACTTTCTGAATGTTTTTTAAGACCCTGCAGGACTTTACCCAAGTCTTAAAAGTCATACCTCCATTCCCAAGATGGGCTGTTCACAGGAACAAAAAACTAAATCTATCATAGTGCACGCAAATCCTGCCAAAGGCTATATTTCAGGTGTTGTGATCTTTATACAGTGGATTTGGAGAGAAACAAGCCTGTGGCTCACCAATTATCTGCTCACTACTGCGCACTGCACTGGACTTGAAATAATCACAACATTAAAATATAGCTGCAAACAGCAATACTGTGGTTCAAGCATTTTAAGACCTTGAGACCAACTATGATAAAAAACAACCCCATGACTCTATGATGTTCTGAGGCTGCTTGTAAGTTTGAAATATATAATTAAACTACTGTATGACAATCAGAATTAAAGATTTTTGAAATTTATTATAGTGAATATGACCTCAGCCTGGGCCCATACATAAATGTACAACGTTTCATATTAATGAAACTCTACAAGTAAGATGTAAAATGCAATTTTAGGATTGAGACAGCGATGTTGAGGATAACAGAGCTTTTAATTCTGCTTCAGCATTACTCTGTAATACCAGCAGTGTTTATTTAACTTTGGGGATTTTTCTGTGTGAGGGCTTCCTAGGGGCTAAGAGAGGGCTGCCTGTGCAAGATCAGCGCTAAGATGCCAACGTTTTGCCAATGAGCAAACCTGCACAGGGCCCTTAGGCTAGCCCTAAATTGGGCCATAAAGGTCCATCATAGGCTTGCTTGCAGGGACCTATTTGGCCAAGTTTCAAGTCTCTAGGCCTTACTGTTTTGTCTTATCCGTTTTACGGCAGTGGAATAATAATAAAAATCTTAACAATTACAAGAGGGTTTCAGCACTTCGTGCTTGAACACCTTAATATTTGTCAACTGGGAAAATGCATCTATGCAGCAGTGTTGATTAAGCAGCAGAGTGATCACACAAAAATCTTAGTGTGTCCCTGTTCATTTTGTTTGGACATTTACACCTTACTGGCTTAATAAACAGTTGGAAGAAGGAAACTGATGGTACCTACATCCATTTTTTTTTTAAATAAATAAGATATGTTCACAGATTACTGGTGTGCTTCTGTGTAATTTAACTAAGTTTTATGAGCTGTGAGTTATGAGGAAAGCTTGGAGCTGTTACGTAATCTTTGCACACTTTGAGGCTACAGAGTATTAGGTGTACAACTAATTACTTTAGGTTTACTTTTGTTGCAGAGCTATTTGGTTTAATTAATTCTTAATTCAGGTAACTTATGTACTCATGAGAGTTGAATTCATATTGAAGTATGCTGCATCATTGCTAATTGCTGCATATGGCATGAATAACGTTGTTGAGTAAATGCTTTAACATCATTCCACACAGGTTGTAATTGGACCTGCCAAAGTTAGAGTTACGATTTGACATTAAATAAATAAATTCTATATATTTCTAATGTGTTTAAACAATTATTTCCCTTTCAGTGCACAATCGTCTTAGCCTGGGATAACCCAGACAACTTCTGGCAAATTTAGATTTGCTCTGCAAGTAGTCTGGCAAAGAGGCCATTAAAGCCCATTTCTAATGCCGAGAAATCGTTGCACCAATTAGAAACGTTGGGGTGGGATTTACACGATGAAGACCGCACAGCAGCAACGGTAAAGGAGATTTTGTACATTACACAGATGATGCCGCTGTGAAACATCACTCATTACAGCGCTTTAAACTTTTCTTTTTCTTTAAACCCGAGGAAAGAACAACACTCGAAGCCTTCATATCTAAAAAAGATGTTATCGCTGTCTTACCGACTGGATTCGGCAGAAGTCTGATATACCAGCATGGAACATTGGTGGCTAAACGAATGGGTCTTAGCGAGAGCAGCGAGCCCTGGGGTAGTGGTGCATACGTCATCCCCTTCATCGCTCTGATTGGTTTTAGGTATATCCAATTGCGCCCAGAGGCATCTGAGCGAGGTATGTTGGTTACGCCCCTTTGGAAATGATTGGTCTATGAAGCTTTGCCAGACCATAACTCAGTCACTACTGAGAATGGTCTGGTTTTAACCAGGCTACAATCCTCTTAGTGGAGTATGGTTATTTCAATTCACCTAATTCAAGCATAATGGGACTGAAAATCTGCCTTTCACAATGTCCACTATTGGACACCACTATTAAATGTCTGTCCCGCATAAATAGGAGCGTTTTTCGGACACAACATTGTTGCTAGGGTTGTTTGTAAATGAGTCAGCTTTTAAAGGAAGTGTACAGGTCGTTCTCATTCACGTCATGCACTGACTTGTTCACTGACTGTATACCCCTCGAGCAATGTCTGAATAAGAGATTTCCAGTTAATGAAG
The DNA here is from genome assembly GCF_030506205.2 of Paramisgurnus dabryanus. Classification (NCBI taxonomy): domain Eukaryota; kingdom Metazoa; phylum Chordata; class Actinopteri; order Cypriniformes; family Cobitidae; genus Paramisgurnus; species Paramisgurnus dabryanus. Next base: position 31,594,318 of record NC_133354.1, read on the forward strand.
AATCTGAATGAACTGGTATATAAACGCATTTAATTCTTCAGCCTAAGTGCAGTCTCTAGAGCAAGTAACATTTACCTACAGTAATTTAAATGTTTTTATTATTATAACCTTTTATAACCTTTACCATTTTACCAGGAAAAGCACATTAAGATTAAAAATCTCTTTTACAAGAGTGCCCTGGCCAAGTTTTTTTTAACAAACACAGCAAATGTGGGTTTACAAATGTAATGAATGAGATAGGCAGTGAATTCAAATGCAGTAGGGTTTAATATAAACAAAACAAGAACAGGATAATCCATACATGAGGCACAGGGAACAGAACCAATATTACGATAAAATAATTCTCGACAAACTGAAACACAGGGGAAAAATAGACCCTTTTACTGTTTGTACACAATGATGGCGTGGCAACGTATGCACCCACATTTTGGCAATGGACGTATGGTGAGAATCAGCAGCTTGTCAAGCTGTGGGAGCAGATTAAGCAACACAGACAGAGAAAGTTATTTTAAAAAGTTGATTTTATCAAATGGTGCCCAGTCAACAATTTAATCTCTCAGTGAAGTCACCATGAGCTCACAAGATCCTCATAATGTTGTCACAATGTGTCGTGCCTTTCAAAAAAAATCGAGCACATTGCTTTCTATGAATATACGCACACCGGCGCCCACAGGTGGCGCCTGTCCACGCCTCCCAGCTTTGACTCAGAAAGTTGCTCAAATCCCTGTCGCGCCACACAGCGCCACTCACATAGTTTAACATTAGATAACATCATATTTGTCCCAATTCATTAACGATTAACATTGGCTGCTAACGTATATTTTGCATTTTGAAGTAGATGCTATCTGACGAAGCTCGCGCTATTTTATGTACACTTCTGGTGTACGATACCTCCAAGTTGTCCTAAACGCGACTCGACGCGGCGCGATGCTGAGCGGCCAGTGTGCGATCCCCTTCACAGTCATCTAAAAGTGTAACCACACTGCGCACTTAGTGTGCTCATATATTAAGGTCACCATATGAGGTCACTGCACACTCACTGTCAGCTCATACTACCCCTAAACTCATGGTATTAAAAGAACCAGATGTCGCTCAAAGAACTAATATTTTAGTGTTTGCTTATCAGAAACATGTCGCATGGATGTCAGAATTTAATTGCAAATAATATACGGACAATAAAAAAGTGAAAGAGACATGATTGTCTCTGCATTAAACCCCTCCACTGCAAGTCATGAACACACTGCAACTATCACTGCAACACCCCAACAACCCTGCCAGCTGTGGGAATCGAACCACCAACTTCTGGGTTACACACAAATCTGACTCTCTAACCACTAGGCCACAATGATTGGACAAAACAAATCTTTGAATCCCGGACCTACAATCTGTGTGAGCTTTCTAAAACCTTTATTTAGGCTTCTTGATGCCATAACGTTGTTGTTGACATTTTATATTGTATATTCATTATACCATGTATATGGTAAATTTGATCATATGGTCACGATGTGAGGTCATGGCAAACTCACAGTGAGCTCATACCATGAACTCAGCATTCTGAATTCACAATGAGCTCACATAGCTCATACTGTGATTATCATGGTTTGAGAATGGTGTGACATCACTGTGATCTAATGTGATCTCACGTGTTGACTGGGTGTGATGCTACCAGATCCGTGGACTATAATGGAGTGGAAGACCTTAGCAGATGGCCAAATATATTATATAAATATAAAATATATACAAATATTACATAGACATTTATATAGACATTTTGTATGTTTCTGTTTGATCATGTGGGCTGTAAAACGTGGGTGGTGATGGCACTGTGGATAAGACACACGCCTTTGGTGTGAGAGACCCACTGGTTCGAATCCACTGTGACACACCATTGTGTCCCTGAGCAAGAAACTTAACCCCTAGTTGCTCTAGAGGTGTGCGACCTCTGACATACAGTATATAGCAATTGCAAGTCGCTTTGGATAAAAGTGTCAGCTAAATAAGTGAGTAAGTAAAATGGTCTACAACCAGACAAGGACCAATGGAACAAAAAAAACTAAAAAGGACTTCAGACATGGCAGACAAAGACATCACTTCGTAATAAAGTTACAGGACTAGGGAAACACAGAACAAGATCATTAAAACAAGTAACATCCATAAAACACAGTTTTAAACACAAGAACAAGTTAAATCAAGTTTTACATAAAATCAAACAAAGCTTTTACAACCAGTTGTTTCTGTTTTCAACTTGTTAAAAGCATCCAATGAGACCATTTCTCTAATAATCACCACATTTTTCAAAATATTCTAAGCAGCAAATTTAAAGCCATTTTCTCCAATTCAGTCAAATAAATGATTTTCTCTAATACACGCTGGACACAATTATTGGCACCCCTTCATTTGAATATTCTTTGCCACTTCCATTTGTAAGGATAACAGTTTTGACTATTATACTATAATGTCTGATGAGGTTAAAGAATTCCTGGCAAGTGATCTTAGAATATTCCTCTATACAGAATTTCTTCAGACCCTTCATATGTTGCTGCTCTCTCCTTTTCAGCTTTCTGACCCGAAGATTCAACTGATTTCTGAAGTCCTCAATCTGGCCACTCAAATTATTCTCCTTGCTGAGCATTAAAACGATATAGACACACATCCTCTTTCAGGCAGATTTACAACATCTCCAGTCGTCTTTGTTATTGTCCTGATTGTGAAAATTCATTTTTTATGTACTGGGTCATGGACAAGTTGCCACCGGGTCGCAAGAACGTCCTGAAAAAAATTGTCTTTCTCTCTATCTCTGCAACCCATTGCGCATCAGCGATCACACTGCTGTCTTTAGAGTTTGAGCATACAGTACTTTTAAAACACAATCGATCAAAGAGCTTCAGAAGTATGACTTTATGAATAATTTGCAAATGTACCTCCCAAATAATGTCAATACGTGACGACGTTCAACTCTGTGACATCACAAATGACTGAAAAGCAAATGCAGGCTTCTGTAAAACAATTACAACATTACAAAAAAAGAATGTTGTGCTTTTCGCAAAATCAAGAAAAAAAAACATAATGTGCATTCTGTTTTCTCTCCCTCAGTAAAGTCCTTTCAGAAACACATAAAAAAATGAACTATAACTTAACGAATACTTGTCAGACAAACAAAAGACAACTTTCTACATAATGTTTTGGAGCTCTACTTTTAAATGAGGTAAGGGAAATCAAAAACAAATAACAAAGTAACAAGAGAAAGGCGGTACCTCTCGTTCTTTTCATAATTATTTTCATTTGCATCTGCCGACGCCCTGAGGTGCGACTATAAACAAGAGGCAGGTGCAATGCAGTATCAATTATTTTCACTGAGAAAGCTGAACATCTAGTGCCTGGCCAACTCAGTCTTTGTTCCCTTCCTTCAGGGAACAAGGGTTACATACGTAACCGAGACATTCCCTTTCAGTCGGTCACTACGTCGTCACATTGTGACTAACGTATTGAGAATCCCTTGCAAGGTGTTGCCCCTTCCAATGTCCAGCAAAAATCTTCCACCCCTAGTTTTGTGTGTGGCCAGAACATGGGTTGTATGCACTACTTGTTCTTTAACCCTCTAGAGTAACCTTAGATGACACTGGGAAGCATACCCACCTGAACGATAGCTGGGAATGCTGCCGAAGCCCTTTGAGGTTTCATTAGGTGACGTGTTACAATATGAAATAATATGCAGAGGGTTTTGCTACATATCAAGGTCTCTGGGGTGGCTATCTAATGAGATTACACCTGTACAGAAACCGCAGAGGTAACTCTGCTGAGGGAAAAACATAGACTAATGACCAGGGGTCCTCTCAAAGGGGCTGTTTACACTTGGAATTAAGATGTGTTTTCCTCAATTGGATCACAAGTGGACGAGAGAGACACATCATGTTTACACCTAGTAAATCTGTCTCTTTTGTCCACTTTTGACCGCTTCTGTCCTGATTACTGTAAGGGGTGGTCTGTGAGAAGGTGGGCGAGTCTCTTTGCTGTCATTTAAACGGGAGCGGGAGTAATGACAAGTTTATATGGACGCAAACTAATATTATGTTGGAATCCGCTGCTTATGTTGCAAGTAAACATGCTGCACAGTGTTTTGTATGTGTATATGTTAGAGCTTTCTCTGATATTTCAGCGCAATCTTATTTCATCAATTGCGCTGAACTTTCGAGCGCTTGCAAAATGAAACTGCGGAGATCAGCCACTTTAGTTTTATCAATGAAAGGCTAAAATAGCGCTGTACACTGTGTGTTCATGCCAGAAGTCATTGTGTTCAGCACCTCAGATTAGATTAATGGGCGGAGAGAATGCGGTCTCATGTGGCTTATCGAACACATTCGACCACATGTGCGTTTACACTACAAAAGCAATACAATTGAAAGGGTTTTCACCTACCTCAGAATGTGGTTAAAAGTGATAGAAAGTGGACGAGCTCAAAACGTTTTGAACACCTTTTACCCCTTGCATTAACGTCGTCCACATCTGATCTACGAAAACGCACGTTAATGCCAAGTGTAAACAGCCTCAAAGAAAGGAACGCCAGTCAGTGAACATGTTCTATTTCAGCGCATAAGCATGTCTCGTGGATACATGATATGGGCATCTGAAACTTTCACCAAAGTGAAGTAGATACTGGGGGATGTCGAGCGAACTGAATAGCTGAATATGATGGTGCAAATGAACCAGTGCAACAGGGTTGGGTAGCTCTAGACACGCTCCCAGGGACCATGTGAGTGAAACTAAAGGCACCCCAGATGTACCCACAGTGGGACAGCTGAGCAGAGCAGAGGTGATCGCCAGTGTGCACTCTGTGGCAGCAAGAGTGGAGGTGTTGTATGGTGCGACACTCACCTGACTCCACAGATGTGCAGCTGATTTGGAAGGATGGTGGTATAGGCTCCTCGGACACCCATGCAGGCCGTTGTTTATAGAGGAGATGGAGAATGGGTCAACTTTCCACGGCACGCCACCAGGGAAAGAAGTGGTGTGAACACCAACTCCCGAAAAAAAGCCTTAAACCTTTTACAAATTCCAAACCACAGCAACCTTAATAACTACAATTAATTTTGTAAATATTTGTTCCTTTCATCCAATTTATTTGGTGAGCCTACTACCCCAATCAGGATTTCTTGTCTAATGGTCACATCTCAATTTTGCAATTTCTATAGCATGGCGTCTTCCTTATGGACATTAATAAATTTAAATAATACATTTTCCTTTTTGTGTTAAACATTTTTTGTCCCATTTTACCTGTAAAAGAAAATTTGCCTAATAATTCTGCACACCTAAATATATGCTATTTGTTTACAAAATGAAAGGTAGTTATTAAGATTAATTTGGTTTGGAAATAGGTGTTTGGAAAAAGGCTGTGAATAAAAATTCTACGTAGTTAAGAGCATTACATTAGTTTAGTTTTAGTTTTATTAGTTTATAATAACGTGGACAGTCCCTTTTAATAAAAAGAGCAGCTTTAGCCTGTACGGCTAATTTCCAGCTGTAGTCCCCGGCCAGAGTGTTAATAGGCATACATCAAACAAAATACATTACAGTTATATTACAACAGAACTAAACAAAAGAGAATAAAATATACAATCCTGCAACACACAATTTAGACAAGCACAGTCAAAAAACACCAATTACAAAAACATAAAGCCTGTTACATACATGGGAGCAGTACAGATTTCACATATAATTATGCAGGAGCCACATTAAAACACATACATAACCAAACATTAAGGCAGCCAACAAAGATCTAACAGCAGCAGCATGACCATGTCACATCAAATGCCCATCACATCTGTCTGATTAATGTGTGCATTTATAATTGACGGATAGCCAGCTTTTAAGATGTGTAGTAAAGACGGAATATGTATGTAGGTCTTTAATTGTGGTGGGCAATGAATTCCAGTTTTGTATTGCTGTAACAGAAAATGATAATTGACCAAATGTGCTTTTCCTAAATGGGATTGAAAGATCACCGCGTGTAGTGCTTCTGGTGATCTGACTGCTATTTTTACGTTGAATTATAAATGAATTAAGAGGAGTAGGAGCCTTATTATGCAGAATTTTATAAACCAGACAGATATTTTTGTATTTAAGTACATCTTCCCAGCTTAACAGTTTATGGTCATCAAGAATGATACAATGATGTGAACTGTTAGGCTTCTGGGCCAATACTTTAAGAGTTTTTTTATAAAGAATTGCTATTGGCTTTAGTGATAAGCTATTTATTTGTCCCCAGCTTGTCAGACAATATGTCAGATGTGACACAATCATGGCATCCATAAATAATTTAGCAGCATTAAAAGTAAGTGCATTTCTAATATATCTAAAATTTGCTAATGTAAACTTAACCCTATTGCACACTTTCTTAATATGAGGTTTAAAAGAGAGATTAGAATCAATAATAACACCCAAATACTTAAATTGTGGCACAATACTGATGTTTTGACCTGAGATCATTATATTTGACACAATATTACTTTGTCTCTTTGTGAAAAACATTCCCACTGTTTTATTTACATTTAGTTGAAGACACGAACGATTTAGCCAATTAGTAATGTGATCCATAGCTATGGTCAGTTTGGCAGCAGCCAGATGTTCTGTCTTGGCATGCACATATATTACAGTATCGTCCGCATACATTAATGTACTGATATCTGGACAAACTGATGGCAGATCATTAATATATAAACTAAACAAAAGCGGGCCAAGTATCGAACCTTGTGGTACCCCTGTAGATAGATTAAGAACTGATGAACGATAATTATTAATGGAAACGTATTGAGTTCTACCAGTTAAATATGACTCAATCCATTTGATTGCAGAAGGGGAAAAATTAAAAGTAGATAATTTGGCAATAAGTACCTGATGGTTAACTGTGTCAAAAGCTTTACGCAGGTCTAAAAACACAGCACCAACAACACCTCCCTTGTCAACCATTGCTCGGACAGTTTCTACAAAGAAACAATTGGCAGTTTCTGCAGAGTGATGGGCCCGGAAGCCAAACTGCATCGGATGAAGAGTAAATGAACTATTATTAAGAAAAGAAACAAGTTGCTCTGATACACATTTTTCAGCAACCTTGGAGACCACAGGTAAAATACTGATTGGGCGGTAATTAGATAAAATTAGAGGGTCATTTGACTTAAATATAGGAGATACAATTGCAGTCTTCCAAATAGTTGGGAATATCCCCTGTAATACTGACTGGTTAACAATATGTGTGATAGGGTAGGCTAGATGTTCATTCAGGGATTTAAGCATTTTAGAATCCATTCCATAAATATCTTTTGCTGTTGAGTTTTTAAAAGAATTAATAATTGCCTGAGTTTTAATTTCAGAAATAGGTTGAATGATAAAAGATGGCTTACTTTTATCTATTTCAACAATATCTCCATTTATTGGAGGAAAATTCACTGCAATTTCATTCACAGAATTAATAAAATATTCATTAAAAGCTATAGCTTTTTCAGATGGATCTTGTATCAATTTACCATTCAAATTCAGTTCTACCCGGTTTCTAAGCCTATGGCTAATTCCCATCACATTCTTAATCTGTTCCCAGATCAGCTTTGTATTACCCTTTCCCTCATTAATAATTTTTATAAAAAAGTTAGCTTTAGCTTTTCTAATTACTTTGACTACTTGATTACGTAGTGAGGTGAACCTATACCTATCACTATTTAACTTTGTTTTTAATGATCTTTTTAAAGCAAAATCCCTTTCTTTCATCAGATTAAAAATGTCATTATTAAGCCAGGGGAGTGCATTTGTTTTTTTCTTTCCTTTTACCTTTCTAGTAAACTCCTTAACTAAACTTTGTAGCTTAGTTGCAAACATCTTGCTGACTTCGTCTATATTGATCCCGGTAAGAATATCTGACCATTTAGTCTGCTGTACTGCCCTTTGAAAATTATCCATTTCATTCTTTGGGATCCTAAGTTGCTCCACAGATTTATTAGAATGATGAAAACGCTTTTTTGTAAGTTTTCTTGACAGTAATGTCAGATTATGGTCAGACAGTCCAGTAATAAAATTAAACGTTTTTACAATTCGCTCGGGCTTATTACTGAATATTAAATCTATCTGTGTTTGCGATGATGTGGTTATTCTAGTTGGACCTTCCAACAATTGGGTAAAATCTAGACTGTCTGTGATCTGCTTAAGGGGTTTCCTATTAGTCTTATTTAGCCAATTACAATTTAGATCTCCAAGTAATATTACCTCCGTTTTAAAATCACACGCTTGAAGTAGCTTTTTAAAAGTAATATAAAAATCATTATTATTGGAGGGAGGGCGGTATACAACAATGAGCACAAAGGACATTTCAGATGAGAGCACAATATTCAACCCAATACACTCCAAATCATGATCAAAAGGCCAACATATTTGATGACAGTTAATGTGGTCTTTTATATAAATCATAACCCCTCCCCCTCTTCCCTCAGATCTGTCCCGTCTAAAGATATTATACCCGGGTACATGTAATGCGCCCAACGGAGAGTTGTTATGTAACCACGATTCTGACAGGCCTAAAAAGTCTAAATTAGAGTTAGTGAGAAGATGATGTATTTGTTCAGACTTTGGGGTGAGGCTACGAATGTTCATATGCCCTCCAAAAAGACCCCTAGGTTTAAGTTGTTGATCCCAGATCAGTCGAGAATGATTGACAGTTTTAAAAAAGTTCAGTTTGCGATGTTTTATCCGGGCAGGATTTATGATGCTTTTAAATGCATTGTGAGCTGAGCCGTGCAGATTTTCACGCTTACCTTGAGCGCAATGACCAGTTACCGTAACATCATTAGGATCAGAAACGTAGGGCAAGGAAATAGATGTTTGCTCCTTAACGGTGATAGCTCCATTGTTGACAGTACACGTGCCAACAGACGGCCAACCCAGGCTTTCGGCGCTCACCAAGCCCGACGTCTCAGCCCTCTTTAACTGAGGTCTCAGCTGCCCGCCACCGATAGATCCACCTCCCGGTCGATGTCGGATAAGCCCTAGCCCCCGAGAAGCAGGGATTATACTCCCTGCGTTCTTGCAGCTGGCACCACGGGAAGCTGGACCTGGGCACGGGTGCACATCTCCGGACAGCAACAGGTAAAGTATGATAATAATCCCACTGTCATCCTGGCGTTTGCCCCGGACCACATGACCTCGCTTGTATTGGTCCCGGCCGGCCGCAGTGTTTACAAACGCTTGCATTAAAATATGCTTTCCGTAACCGAAATGCTTTATTGGCGTTGTTTTTCTGAAAACGGTTATATCTTGGGTAACTCGCTTTGAGTTTACAGACTCACCCGAATCCGTTAGATTTAAGATAACTCCAAAAACTAAAAGTGCCAGGAGAGCTCCTGACGCACCTGTCCCGCTTGCTCTCGCCATCTTAAGTAGTTACATTACTTCTGGAATAATATATGCAAGATGCATCTAGCTCGAATGTGGAGGAGAACGCACACTGTGTGAATGTTAAAACAGAACAAAAAAGGGTTTTAATTGAGAAAACACAGGTAAAGAACTACACTACCCACAACCTTTAAGTGAGATCACGATTATAACAGCAACATTATCAGGACCTCCTGCAGGGGGAACCCAACTATTATAAGTTGTGTTCGGCCTTTGGCACAGTAACATCATCACTCCTGACTTTAAAAAGTGAATGTCAATTGCGCGATCACTCACCTTCATGAAAACTTTCTGATGCGTGCAGCAGGGTTATGTGAATGTCTGAGCTGCACACATGATGGCGTGTGAGAGGGCTGTGTGTCATCGCACACCAAACAAATATGAATAACTACACAGACTTAACATTACGATAGGTTCCAGTCAAAGACCTTCAGAAGTATGACTTTATGAATCATTTGCAAATGTACCTCCCAAATAATGTCAATACGTGACGACGTTCAACTCTGTGACATCACAAATGACTGAAAAGCAAATGCTTTTGCACAATAATGTGGACAAACTGAATCCGCCCCAGCGGTACCTGTGGTTTGTGAGGCAGACACTCTTACAAGCGGACTAACAGTGCTGGCCTGCTGGACCCTTACTAGAGCTGCTCTTACACACTATATGGTGCTCCTGTAGGTCATACAGCCTCTACAGCCTTGTATATCTACGTTGGGAATGATTTTTAGTCATAGACACTATGGTATTACTCAAATAACATTTTTCAGCCAGTGCTTAGTGTTCATCCATTTACCCCGGATTTCCACCGACTGCGGAGCAGCTGCAGATCAGCTCCGCTGCGTTACGTCTCCGCACTCTGCCGTCCGCCAATACCCACCAGTTCCGTTTTTGTTGCAGAGCGGCTGCGTGCTGAAGTGACGAGGTCTCGCAAATTCACGTGATGATCGCGCGATACCTAGTTCTGTCTCTGCCCATCATTATGCCGTTGAATTATGACGTTTTTACAAACCAGCCCAGATCACAACACGAGATCTCGCATAGACAGAGCAGTACATCAAATCCATCCAAAATTCAAAAAATAAGAAGGCTGCTAAAACATTTATATATGCTTTATCTTTAATGTATTTATTTGAAACTCCCCTGGCTCTGTTCCTGTCTATTATTTGTTGTTTCTGTATTAATGACTTTCTTTGTGTGTGTTTGTAATGTTTGTATTGCAAAGATTTAATAAAAAAAACACGAGTTCTCGTGAATTCAGGTATGATCACGCGATAAAGTCATGGCTCCGCCCTGCGGAGCTGTCCGGCATCCGTCAAAAATAGAAGCTCTGCGTATTTGTGCCGGAGGGCTGCGGATGGCCGGAGCTGTGACGGATTCGGAGCGCAGTCAGTGGAAATACACACATTGACTTGAATGGAAACCAATTGACTCCGCCGCCGTTCCGCAACGGATCCGCAGCCGTTCCGCAGTCGGTGGAAATCCGGGGTTACAGTAGCATAATTTTGAGCCTGTTTTCCTGCTATACACAGAAATGGTTCAGACAGCGCACAAAGACTGAGTATACGTTTTCTTGCACTTTGAATAGACATATTTACACAAAATTATCTCAAAGTGCCTTGATTATCTATGTAAACATAGACAGTTATGTCATTTTAAAAGTTAACAGTTAAAAATTAAATAGTAAAAATAACTTTCATATGTAAATGGACTGCATTTATATAGCGCTTTTAACAGACCTATGGCCATCCAAAGCGCTGTACATGTTGCCTCACATTCACCCATTCACTCACACATTCATACACCGACGGCGGTGTCAGCCATGCAAGGCGCCATCCAGCTCGTCAGGAGCAGCTGGGATTAGGTGTCTTGCTCAAGGACACCTCGACACTTGGTCCAGTGGAGCCGGGGATCGAACCACCAACCTTCTGGTTTGTAGACAACCTACATGAACCACTGAGCCACAGCCGCCAGTTGTATATTGCCGCATATGTAACAGTATATTGAATCTGTGCATTTGGGTTTAAAAGCGACAGCAAAATAAACCTTAAACAAGTGATGGAGTAGATGCATCAAAAAGCAATGGACAATGAAAAAAAAAACACTCACTGATCTTAACTGATTTACTTTTTTATAAATCTTTATAAAACTTTTTTATAAGTATATTTATTTATGTGAAAACTATGCAGTATTGCTTTACTTTTGATTAGATTAGTTTTTGGTGTCATGACTTTATTAAAGTTCAAAATCAATAAAAACAATAATCAGGCATGTTGAAGTGCTTTGTTCTGGTGGGGCAAAATACAATCTATAGCAATAAAAAAATCTGTGGCATTGAGCTCTGCTATAATTCACCCCTCAAATAAAAAATAAAGATCCAAACCATACTTAAGACCTAATTTGTCACAATCTGGTACTTGTTCACCAGTCTTGTACTTTTATTTTAAAGTTCTGGATTCTGTTGTCCATTTTTGTAGTTCTTTGTAGTTCTCATGCAATGTTCCTCAAGGATGTTTTATAAAGTATATCCAGGGCTGGAAATGGTGGGAATGTGGGGGAATAAAATCTGATGAGTGAATTGGGGGAAAGGAGTTAGAATTTTTGAAATGGAATTATATTTAAACAACTTAATAGCATTTATAAACGACTCCCAATTACGAGTTTTTTTTATTAATTATTATTTCAAGAGTTAACACTTACAAATAAGTCAGATAGAATGAATGATATGCGCATTTGGCGTGCTGTCCGAGGAGAGGGCTCTGAGCTCAGTATTTGGCCCGAGCCCAGAGCACTCCCCCACAAAGAGAGGGCTCTGGGGTCTTTATTAGGCCGAACCCAGAACATTTTATTGCAGTGGTCTCGCCCGCAAAGAGTATGTGAGTTGCCAGCCAAAACACAACCTATTAATAGCTCCAATTTTAATATTTATTTATTACATATTTTTATATTAGATTGGCTTATTTTATGTATGTAAACATTTTAAACAATCATAAAACACATCAACAAGTAAAAATAAAGTAAAGAAAAAAGTAAAACAAAAAAGTTTATATCAAAAAGTAGCCCTTCACATTGTTTATCTGTTGTGGTAGCTCTTGCTCACAAAAAGGTTGGAAAGTGGAGACCCCTTTTTTATATTGCATCATCAAGCTGAAACTTTACAGTCACAATGGCACTATGACTGATGTATTGGCTTCATTTCAGATTTTCCTCTCATTTAAAATATCTATTAACTAAATATCCATAGTTTTACACTCATACACTAAAACAATTTTAACCCGAGGAAAAAATATTGAGTGCATTTACATGCAGTCTTACGCCGATTATGCTTAATAAAATAATAACCCGTGGGGTCATGTACCGTAAACAACTTAATCGGCTTTCTCACGGGTTTGCCCATGTGCGCATGTCTTAGCGTGTGAAAGATAAACGCCACACGCGGAAGTAAGTGCAAAGTAACGCATAAAAGTCTCGGCTCAACTGCAGCAGTTGGCAAAGAAACAGAAAATAGTAGCTCATGTTACACTAACAGATTCTGAAGACACGAGAAGAGATAAAAGAGTACAGCTTAAGACAGATATGCCGTCGGCTTTTTGAACGACTGTTATGACTGTAAATTCCCCAAGTCCCATAACGCAGTTGGATGCGCGCCGTTTTATTGATTTGCATGTAAACACATGAAAACAGTTTTCTGTAATAAACAGATTTTTGATATCTATCCGCTTATTCTGTGCATGTAAACGCACTCACTGTTAAACGTTTGTGTGACTTTAATACTTTATAAACCATTTGTTAAGAGGAAACATGTTTATTTTTTTAATAACCCCCAAACTATATCCCCCCCAGTGAATTTCTGTCATTTCTAGCCCTGTATACATATTTGAAAAACTGGTATTTCCAGTAAGTGGTTTGTTCATAAAAGTACTGAAAATACACCAGCACAGTGTGCAAGCAGACTGGATGAGGGAGAACATTAGTTACTCTTTAACAGAATTTACATAACTTTCACAGTAATGACACCTTACAAGGCCACCGTAATAATGACCAGTGATCTCTATCAGAGGATTCACGTGCACATTTCAATTTCCCCATTTTCTTACGATTTCCTTTTTTCTGGCGAAGTACCAATTTTAAGGATGTGCTGCCACGGTGTTTCCAACCCTTTGCGTACCCTCTTCCAGAACTGAGATATCTCTTTTAATAAAACACCTGATTCAACTCATCAGACTCCTTCTAGATGTATAAAATAGGTTTGTTCGACGTTTGTGAACAGATTCGGTGCATAAAAAAACATGAGTGAAATTAAACCCGGAGGCATCGCTCGTCTTGGTGGAAAAAAACCCCGACATGATTAACTTTATTGCTGGATAAGAGAAATGTACTGTAACTTTTATATCACTCTTCACTGTGTATTGCGACGCTGCTGCGTGCCGTGAGTTACTCCTCCCATCTGTTTTAAGCAGCAGGTTTCCTTAAGAAATTCTCACTAACAACGCTAAGTTCATAACACACTTGCTTTGGTTGAAATGAACTTTCCAGACTACGATGATAAAACGGCGTTTCTGGGCGACTGGGGACGTTTTCAAAAGACGATATGTACTCTTCTGTGCTTGAGCATTATTCCTAATGGCTTCCACGGTTTATCGATGGTCTTTTTTTGCGATACTCCCGCTCATTATTGCCTGATTCCTGGGGATCTCAACATCACGGGTGAATGGAGGAACGCTTCTGTCGCTCGAGACGAGGATGCCGGAGAATCTCGAGTCAGTAAATGCTCAAGACACAGATTGGATATCATACAAAACTATTCGGACAGAGGATTGAATCCCTGGGTGGATGTGAATGTCTCCACTATTCCCAGAGAACACTGTTTAGACGGGTGGGAGTATGACAGAAGCACGTACATCTCCACGATTGTTACAGAGGTAGGCTACTTTGTTACTTAGGTTTCGTCCTTAGATATAGTCTAATGCTTTTGTGTAAAAGTTTGTACATGTATGCATTTTTAGGGTAATATTTGTTACATGATAACATTTAAATAGAACTTCGTGTCATCCACACACATTTATTTTACAGGCATACATGTACACTGTTTTCGTGTAATGTCGGGAAAACCAGATTATGATTGTTGTTGATCTATTGGCATATGTAGATAGTACATATTTTAATGTCATTAATATTGTAAATCTGTTTTTAGTTTTTTATAATAAATAAATAAATATACAAAGAAATGTAAATACAAAAAACTAAGTAGCCTACCATAAAATTATTTCCTTATTTACCCTATGTTAAATTAAAAATTCAGTTTAATCTGAGGGGGCACGACAGGTGCTGTTAAAATGGACACTGCGTTCACATGCACATTTTGATTGAATAGCTAATTCCAGTTGATAACTTCATCTTGATCGCTTGATTGTTCAATATCTAAGAGCAGCATATATGAAATATGTGTTATATTTTAAGCATTTCATTTAAAATTAAATTAAAATTAAAAATAAATAAAAAATTAAAATAAGGCGTTATGCATGCTACATCAGGAAAGGCGAATGTAAACTGTGTTTGTAGCTGCTTATCAAACGCGTTTGTTTTTGATTTTAACATTTGAATTTTTGATTCAAACAATTACATAAATCAGATAATCCAGATAAAGTACCCTGAGCTGACACGCCCCCTCATAATCATACAGACAAAGACATGAATAAATAAATAAATTTATAAATAAATAAATGTAAAAATAAATAAGCATAGACATAAATACATATCTATTTAAAATGTGGAAATAAATAAAAGTGAAAATAATTGAATAAATGTGGAATAAAATACAATTATAAGTAATAAAAAGAGAAAAACTTGGCAACGATTATTTGGATGAGGTCTAGGGTTGGTAGACGCCATCAGTATGGACTACAGATTAGGCCTGGGGCGGTAACCGGACTACCAGCAACAAAAAAAAACATTGGCCCGCACTTGTGTGTGTATATGTGGGGATGTTATACACATCGCAGCTTGTTAACAACCGCAGCTTAAACATTAATTATTAACTGATATGATTTTGATATTAAATTGTCATTGAGTAAAAATATAGTTGACGGTTGTCTGTGACTCGGTAAAAGCAATACAAACATTTTATTTAATTTGAATGTGCAAACAGCCGCAACAGATCAACAACATAATCATGATTCATACATTATCACATTTTCAAGCAACATAAAAGCGTGCGATCAGTCCAGAGGATTAATATTCAAAGGGGTAAGATTGTCTCTTTTTCATCTAGCCTACCACAGTGGCCATTTCTAAAGCAGGACACATTTCAAAAAGTTTTGCCTTTGCGTCTTCTTTCTCTGTCTGTGGAAAAAGAAAGATGTTTATGGTCAGGGTCTAGGAACAGGGAACAGTTTACGTCAGAAACAGAGATGGCAGGCCAGAGCATGACATTTTTGCGACGGAAATACAGTGTTTCCCACAGGATTTTGAGAGACTGTGGCAGTATATATGTCAAAGTCAAAGTCAAAGTTTATTTATAAAGCACTTTTTAAAAACAGCAAGTGTTCCCCAAAGTGCTGTACACGAGCAGAATAAAATATCAAAGATACAAACAGTTAACACCATAACAGAAAAACATCAAGAGACAGTAAAACAATAAAAGAATGCAGCTCTCACATAGCATCAAATGCCAAACCATATAAATAAGTTTTTAGGTCCGATTTAAAAGCAGCAAGAGTTCGAGCCTGTCTAATATAGAGAGGTAAGCTGTTCCAAAGCCTCGGTGCCATTACTGCAAATGCTCGGTCACTCCTGCTCTTCAACCTAACACGTGGGACAACTAGAAGCAAATGATCAGCAGACCTAAGTGCTCTTGTCGGGGCATAAAGATTGATCATATCAGAGAGATACCTTGGTGCTAGGCCATTTAAAGATTTAAAAACAAGTACTAAAATCTTAAATTGAGTCCTGTAGTGAACAGGTAACCAGTGGAGAGATGCTAAAATGGGAGTGATGTGTTCCCGCTTTCGTGTGCCTGTCAATGTGACGTCATTGCGTCGTGTTTTACTCTTTGATCTGTCACATTATATTGCATTTTAACACAACTGAATGCTATTTTTACATATGATCTGTTCTGTTGTCTATAAAATAATGACTAAACACAACCCAGTAACGACCCAAGTAACTCAAAAAAACACCTGCAGAGCCTGAAATAGATCAAGCCTCAGCCAAGTAAGAAAATGTAACGAAAAGTAATGTAAGCATTACCTTCTATTAGAAGTAACTTAGTAACCCAATTACTTTTTTGGGGAGTAACTTAATATTGTAATGCATTCTTTTCAAAAGTAACTTTCCCCAACACTGTTTCCAAACATCTTCGTCTCACTTTACGACTTAAAATACTCAAGAAAATCAGAAAATAATCAGAAAGTTAAATGCAATTTCTGTTGAATTTCTACTCTGCACATTTTTCAGTCACATGCACACAGCACACTGCTTACTAAAGAGCCTTTGAGGCCACACCCCCTACATCTACTTGCATTCTCCCATAATATGCACAGATATTATTACAAAGTGGGAGAATTATAATAATGTTGGTCTTCTCTACATCATCAATCCCAGTAAGTAAACTGTTGACTACAATCCATGTGTTTGTTATAGAAAAGGTCATGCGGCACCACAAGAATCGACAGGAGGATGACATCACAATACCGCGAGAGCGATTCGAAATCAGACTTCTCTGTATGATTTCTGGAATCGCTCTTGCAGTACTTTGATGTCATCTGCCTGTTGGTTCTTGCAGCGGTGCATGAACTCGAACAAAGCTAATAACAGGCATAAAACTTATGCGCTTCTATGAGGGACAGGTGCACTAACACCTGATTGCATCAGTAACTTGACCATGGTTGATCCAGAGGATCAAGATCGAGCAATTGCATAGAAATCAAGAATCCTAAAAGCGTTGTAATAAATTTACAAATGTTTAAATAAACTACAACTTTTAAAGGGGACATACCATGAAAATCAGACTTTTTTCATGTTTAAGTGCTATAATTGGGTCCCCAGTGCATCCATTAACCCAGAAAACATGAAAAATAGCAACCCTGGAACTTTGTTTTGGTAAGCCTCTCTCTGCAAGCATGTGAAAAATAGTTCATTCAGATTTTGCTCCCTGCATGACATAGTAAGAGGATCTTATTATAATAATACTGCCCCTTCATCTGCACTATCCAACCACGAAGCTGCCATTTAGTGTGAGAGACAGAGAGAAAGAATGACTGAAAGCACAACACGTCGTATTCCCTCGAACACATACACTGAAAAAAGTTGATAGAAGCACTGGGAAAAATTTGAAAAATGGACAAAAAACTGAGTATAAATTGAATTAATATTTTTTTTCCAATGTACAGTACAATCTTATAACTTGTAGTTTTAATTCTCTTTCTAAAAGAGAGCGAGAGAGAGAGAGAGAGAGAGACGTAAGTCTGATCTAAAGATAAAATGAAAACAAAACAAGCACAATAACAACTAAGATTTAGGAACAAAACGTCTATATCTTGCTCCTGCCAATTGACTGTCATGCACAGTTTATCTCCAACCCTAATCAAACACACCTGAAGCAACCAATTAACGTCTTCAGCATCACTTGGCATATGCTACTTACCTGATCAGACATTGCACAAAAGTGAACAGAAAACAATGTATTTATTTAGTGGATGTCTTCTTTCCCTTTTCGACAGTGCTCCGGCGCTTGTGGCCTACATGTTTAGCGCCCCCTAGTGGCCAAAAAGATCCATGGTGTGCCTTTAAGTATATGTACCTCTTAATCTCGCGAGAAATACTCCAAAATCACATTAATTCTTGCCTACCTTTTTATGTATACTGAGGTTTAGGACATACTATTAGTTCGCTTACCACTTTTTGCCTAGTAAATTGTATGGAAGTATGCAGCTTTGGATTCAGCCATAGTTGATCTGTTGATCTGTCCTCGCATTCATAACCCTGTGCTGTGCGCACCACTGTTTGCACAGATTGCATGCAGGTATTTATCTGCCCCAAGCACCAGCACAGACAGTGAGAGACTAATCAGTGCAACATCTCATGTTATTAATGAGAAGAGCAACCAATCTTTCCGGCCAAAAAGCTAAAAAAAACTTTTAATTAAAAAGAAACCTGCCCCGTTTGCCTAAATAAACATTAAAATGTGCATAGCATGCTAAATAGGCTATGTGTTTACAGTTTGAGTTTGGGTTAAGTTATACTGCTTGTTTTGCACAGCAATTTTAAATGTTAGTAAAAAATAATTAACATGCAACAGCAGAATAGAGCCCCATGCACTGCCATTCTGTGTTTCAGATTTTATTCATTATGCAGAAACGCATTTCAGGGCTCCAGACTAACTTTTTTACTAGGAGCACAGTGGCCCCCAACTGAAAATTTTAGGGGCGCAACCAAAATATTTAGGGGCACACACTGTAAATCAACATGCTAACCAAATTATCACATTTCTACAAATTTCCACTGTATAACTAATACGTACTTTGATGATAGATGCAGAAAGTACAATGTGCTGTTTCAAATGGTCACATCAGAAAAAAAGGTCAAATTTACTGGTCGCACATGTGCGACTGGATGTAAAATTCAGTGGCACACTCTCAAATTTTGGTGGCATTCTGGAGCCCTGCATTTAGACATTAAACTACGCTGCTACGATTTGTCACCTCAGAATACGCAAAAAGCCATTGATGGCTTTGAGTTCAACTGTCTGTGCAATTGTGCACCAGGCAACTCATCTATGAGTGTGACTAAATTGGGCAGCAACCTGTTGGGAAAACAATAATTTGACCAATCATAGCGCTAGTTTTAAACTCTTCAATAATACAAGCGGGAGCCGTGAAAACTAAATTTGTTAAAAAAACAAAGATAATCAAATGGGCTGTCGTACTCCTTTTGTTGTGGGTCTTCCTTCTCTCTTCCTCCAGACCATTTGCCAGCTCGGCAAGTATCTGGTCATGCCTCCATCTGAACTTGCCATCAGCCAGGATAGCCTGACATGATGACAACACATGTTCAAGGCTTGCCGTTTTCCCACACAACATACAGTTTGGCTTCTCAGCCAGCCCCCAACTATGGAGGTTCACTGGTGTCGGTAGAACATCATATGTGGAGCACAGGAGGAATTTTATTCTCTTCTCCTCCATGCCCCACATATCCCTCCATGCCAATGATCTTCCTTGGACACCGCCCCAACATGTCCACCTCCCCTGACTTTTCATGGCTGTTGCTCTTGCTTGCCTATCCTCCTCCTCCACCATACGGAGCTCTTCCTGGACTAGGCTGCGTCGACCTTTGGTATTAGCATCTGCCCACCTAGCTCTGGTTATAACTCCAAGGCTCAGCCTGCCTTTGTTGACCGTCCCCACAATGTCTTTGTGGCGTAGTCTTGCCTCTCCATCTGCCACAGCCTTGCTTGCTGACCATTTCCATCCTGTGCGGTTGGTGATATCTGCTTGGCGGACAAATTGGTCACTGCTGTCACGAAGCATTAACACCTGCCAGGCTTTGGCCACCTTAAACTCTTCAACCACAGATGTTAATGGCAGCTGTAACTTGCTTCCTGAGCTGTACAGGCCAATTGAAGAAATGCTTTTCGGTACTAATAGCCATCTGCGAAGGAAGGTGTTTATCCTCCTTTCCAAGGCTTCAACTGTTGTTAATGGCACTTCATACATGAGCAGTGGCCAAAGAAGTCTTGAGAGCACACCATGCTGGTAGCCCCAGAGTTTGAATCTTCCAGGTTGCCCACTCCTATCTAAGGCTTTCATCCAAGCTTCCGCCTGCCCAAGCATCTCCTTCACACTCTCTCGGTCATTCAGTTCGCTCTAAACCATTTTCCCAAGCTCTTAATGGGTTTCTCACTAACAGTGGGGATAAGGTCTTCTCCAATCCTGAAGCGAAACTGGTCCTGCACACGTCCTTTCCTCAGCACAATGCTCCTTGACTTTGCTGGACACAAAATTAAAAACAAAACCATTTTCAGAACTAAATGTCTTCTTCAGGCATCAGTCAGTTTTTAGTGTGACCTCTCTTGGCACGAAACACATTTTGAGCCTGAATTCCTGAAGTCATTCGATTAGAATTAAAATTAGGATTTAATTTCATTCAGGTTTAAGAGATCCTGCAGCTGCCTGCTATTGCTTAACCTCTCGACGCGCACTAGCTCGCGGACGGAAGGACGTCAGTTTTTTTTAATGCTGCTAACAATATATAAATAGCCTACTGTGTACAAACAACAATAATAATAACACTACTATAAATCGTTTAAAAGGTCTAAGGGTTTAGCGTCAGTGTATGGTGTCCGTTTTGAGATAAAATTGCTCTAGTATCATAAATATAGTATTTTATTACAGAAGTCCAGATAACAACATGCATAATATAAACTGACTCCTTACCTTTGTGCTGGTATAAGGAACGCGAATCGAATCCAGTCTGTTTCAGATGTGTGAATAACCCATAAAAACTCTCCAACAAAGTACATCCAATGACCAGTTTTGTCCACAAATGCGTATAATCCGTGAAATATGGATATATTTTCCATTGTTTACATCAGATTTCAGATGCACGTCTTGTAATAGATTATAATATACAATCTGAGGACTGTTTACATCGTAACACTTGTATATGAGAGCACACTCGCGTTCAAAATCAGCGCTCGAACTTGATTGTACAAGTAGGCGGGAGTATAATACATAATATCCAAACAGCGCTGTCTAATATCGTGACGTCATCTGACTCGCGCGTTCCTCCAATGACTTCATGGAAAATATTGATAGACAGAACGTGTATCCAATTAGAACACGAATTCAACGATCTTTGTGTGAAGCTTTATTTCCTGGTGTGGATACGGCATTTTATACGCTTATATAAGGATAAACAATAAAAAGAACGAACGTGTATGCATGTAAACAAAAGACTTTTATTTTGTGGCTGACTGGCACTTAGAAAAGGCACTAGTCTTACAAAAACTCTTGCAAGAACCTCATTTTTGGGTCTATTGACTTCAAACGTGAAATATAACTTCTTTAGACTTGTGGCTTTGGCCTCATTGCATTTATAGGTTTCACACATATATTTATCATTAAGATTTTTAGTGTTAAAAAAGATGTTATGCAAAAAAAATTTTATTACAATGTACTTCAGCCTCTCTAACTTTTTTTTTTTTAATCTTAAAATAATTTTGAAACATGGAAAACGAAGCTCAAAGTGTCTTCTATCTAATGATACCACAGTTATGCTTATACTATAAATGGTTTAGTAAAAACAGCCCTTTTAGTGAAAGTAGGTATTTTCATGGTTTCAGGCCAGAATGGGGGTGCTTTTCAAGAGGTTAAGTAGAAGGGGAGTTTACCCTAAATTCTTGACCCTTCAGCTTATACTTTTATACAGTTTTACTACATACACATTTCCTGTTTTTTCTGGTTGTATTTTAATAAAGAGACAGAGAAATATTTAACGTAGCGTCCACGCAATTCTCCAAGATGCACTTGACGGCCTTTTGTGCAGCGAATTTTATTTTTTGGACGACCTTGTTAAGGTGGTAGGGTATCCCAGCTTATGTGGGCCGCCCGAACTGAAAAGTGCTGCGGGAAACCCTGGTACTGTATGTTCATTAGATCTAATTTAGGACACTACATTAATAGTTGGCAAAAACAATATGCAGATATTATACACAAACTATCATGCACATAACATTATATTCTTTATTTTAGTAGCAGCCAAGTATTGTTATTGTACATTTTGTACATCAGTACTAGTGCTGGGCGATAATTCGATAACGATAATTTTACCGATATAAACTTTTTCGATAAAACAATAAGGACAGTTCGATAAGTGATCGATAATGTTTACGCACTGTGCGTAATGTTGCGCGAGCACTTCCGGATGCGGCACGCGCTCTTGGTTTACAACCACAGTGACAGGTATTAAACTTGAAGGAGTGGAAGATGAGGCAAGTTATTCATTTATTAGTAGAGACCTATGATTTTCGCGATGCGGATAACACGGACGGAATCACGGAATCCAAATGCGCGGAAACATTTTCTTGTGTGTAATGTTGGACGCGCAAACAGGGTTCGTCAAACACAGAAGACACAATAGGTGCAGTATACTGTACTTTCATTCAGCGTCCGCCTTGCGCACGCACACCTCCGCACAGCTTTAAAAGTATATTTACAGGACATTCACAAATTCAGGAAACTGAGGAAAAGCAGCAGATCCACCACTGCAGTGAATATAGTGTTTGCGTATGTGCGCTCCCACAGCAACGTGACACTCTTGACATCCATTTATCAGCGTGTATAACTCGTACATGTATAACACACGCGTGATCACTGAACTAAGTTTTCTTTCTTGTTTAAGTGAACATAAACAGCTGTTACTCAGTATATTGAAACTTAAAGCAGTCTGTCTTGGGTCTTAAAGTGACAGTAGTCTGCTGCTTTTGTGTCAGAAATGTGTTGATTTCATAACAAATAGATTTACATTTAATACAGATGCATTAAAACAAGATTTTAGTATTTGTATTTGTCATGTTCTGAATAAAAAGTAGTTTAAAACCATTATTAACTGTCTGGTTTTTACAATTTTCATTCAGGAGCGAAAATCTGCCTTTAAATTTGACAGGAGTAAAGATTTGTTATTTATCATGATAATTATCGATATCGACTGATATGGGAAACATTTTCTCGATAATTTTTTGGGTCATATCGCCCAGCCCTAATCAGTACTGTAAAATGCAAATCTTGTTACATGCCATTTGTGCCTTAAAACATATTAATAATGTTTATGTTAGGTATGTTAAAGAAAAAGTAATGGGAGGCTTATGCCCCAGTACAGCATCATGTCAACGGCCCTGCTGCAAACTTCTGGAAAATAAAGCAAGTACAACCATTCTAACGTGATCGCTCAATCCCAATGTTTCGCCTTATCTGAAGGAAATATTTGTTCCAGCTTGTTTTGATATTTGACCCAGACCTATATCAAAACAATACTGCATGGCCTTAAGTGAAAAAATGTGGTAGTGTACTAACATTTCCATTAGGGCTGCAACAACAAAACAATTAAATCGATAAAAATCGATTACTAAAAATGTTAGCAACGAATTTCATAATCGATTCGTTGTGTCGCGTGACGCAGAGACGTTTAATAAAAAAAAGGAAAAACTTCAGTTAGGTGTGGAGCGGAGTGAACACACTCGCACTGCGCCCCAAACCGCCTAATTCCATACTATATAGTAGGCAAAGAGTACGAGAAGTAGTGCTTTTCGCCTACTATATAGTATGGAAGTATTCGGTTTGGGACGGAGCATCGGTCTCTCTCGCGCACTGTTGCTTGCAGAGTTTGGCGCCTCATAGACGGCGGAGAAAAGACAGGGCGGCGGAGAAAAGATAAAAAAACAGCAAAGGTAGAGGAAAACCACATGTCAGTGTTTTACTCCTCCAAAATGTAAGCGCGTCACCTGGAAGTTATAGCCGGCAAAGAGATAAACAAACAAAGACGACACGCTTATGCTTTATGGAGCGACGACAGCGAGTAAAAAAAGTTTCTAGAACGAATAAAAAACTCCAATGATATTAAACAAAGAAATAAAACGTTGAGAGAGAGTTGTATGAACGCTTTTCCCCGTCATGGACCTGTATGTTAAATCATCGCGCCGTCACTCTCCTGCTGTTCTGTACTGCGCGCTCCAGCTCATGCCGAGCAAGGAGACGCGCGTGCCCGGCCCAACATACAGTAAGTGCCGCCTTTTGTTGCATAAACATTGTCTTACATTTTTAAGGCGAAGTAATGAATGGTGTATTTGCATTATACGCGGGAGTAGAAGACGCATCTTCCGTTTTCACAAGACGCATTTATGTGGCCAAATGAAAATGGAACAGTTTTAACAAATGAGATAGCTATCCGATCAGAGAAAACACATGAAGTCAAATATAAGTTACAAAGCTGTCAATGGGGCAGTACCCTTCATAAAAGGTCCTAATATGTACCATTTAGGTACAAATATGTATCTTTGAACTGCCAATATGTACTTTTGAAGTACTAATATGCACTTTTTGGTAAAGGTGTACCTTTTTGAAAGGGTACTGTCCAGTGACAACGTTTGTACTTTTATTTCTGAGAGTGTACTCATATACTATCTTTTTGATCCCATCAAGAGAGGCTTCTTGATGGGTAATGCATCATAAAAAAGTCTATATATTTGGCAGTGGTAAAGCATACATGTGTATTTTTTTGTGTTAGTCCATTTTTATTTTATTTTATAATTATTGTAACAGCTGTGTGTTCAAGGAGCAACATGTTTGTGCAATTTCTAAAGATTTTAGTTCTGTTTTGAATAAGGGGTTGGAAATGAATGCTTTTCTTGTTTTTTTATCCGATTCATCGATTAATCGAACAAATAATCGACAGATTAATCGATTATTAAAATAACCGTTAGTTGCAGCCCTAATTTCCATCCAGTTAACCGAACTGTGCCTTAAGATCTTCCAATCTACATGCAGCGTACAAACTGTTTTCAAGCAAATCCATGTCAAAGCCTATTATGAAAAACATGAGAATGATGATAATGTGTGTTTGTGTATGTGTGTGCCTTGCAGTTAATAATACACATGATGTCAGATGAGAATACTGACAGAGAGAGTGAGAGAGGGAAGCAAATCTAAAAAGAAGTGAGTCTATGCCCCTCAGAAGTATCAAGATCAATGGCCATGCCATTTATCCCTCTAAACTGCCTAATCGTGCGTTTTACACAGTGTGCAATTATGATTTCGACAGTAGCCATCAATATTTTAATAAATGACCATGTTGTTTTTGTACTGTCTGCTATATGTTTCTGTAAATATATATATCTCACATAAAGGCTATATTATAGGATATGCCATACTGTGATTTATTTTCATTACTATTAAACAATGAACTGTAAGTGTGGTTATCGGTTAGTATGAGCACACACAGCATTCATCAAATATTGTTGAAACAAAAAAAATTATTCAGGTGTTCGAAATATTCAATTTCAACATATAGTGAATTTCAAAGTGCAGTAAAGAGAAAGACTGCAAAAACTAAATTCATGATAAAAGGATTTAGTGTGTGTGTGTGTGTGTGTGTGTGTGTGTGTGTGTGTTGCAGACTGCCAACGCCATGTGGAGGGTAAAAAAAGTAGCTGTCACAGTATCAGTGCCAAGATTAATTCTTTTTACAGTCCCAAGACCTTAGGACTATACGAGCAGCCACATTTTATACAACACACTAGGGCTGTCACTTTTTATTCGATATTCGAATATGCATTCGAACATGACGTGAAAAATCCATATTCGAACTATAAATAAACCATCCGGTTTTTGAAATGCCATGTGTAGCGCATTTTTTACAGTAACGCCTCGTAATAGGAAGGATGCTGAGAGTGAGACCGACGACGGCAACTGTGCGCAAGAGAGGAAATCAAATGGGACCAAAATGAACCTCTTGTGCATGTCAAGATAGAATTATAGTTTGTATATAAAATTACATATTGTTTATAGTATTGTTTAAATATTATAGCAGAATAAAAAGCTTGTGTTAATACGTTCGCATTATGAAATTAGCATGTATGAAGATAATTTCATCATTTTTACAACGCAATGTAAACTTTATATTAAACAACAGCAGCATTTGTCTTGTAAACGGATTTAAAATTATCATGTGCTGACTGTTGCGCGTCACATTGACGACAAGTGAGAGTTTAATTTCATCTCAAGTATCAAAGGGTTTGTGCTCTCTATCATTGAAAACGGGCAAGCAAACAGCACGCGTAGGGTTAATGTACTTGTGAATGTACAAACTCACAAACGCGCGGGATAGGCTTTGTATGTGTGCTTGTTGTCAATGAGATTACTTCTCACAAACACGCTCAAGCACGGGATATGTGTGCTTGTCAATGACGGGCATTAAATTCGAGGAATTCCGCGGAGTTTCCTGCCGAAATCTGTGGGCGCGAATTCCGTTTGCGTCTGCCTATATACTCCTGCTGCTATTTAAGTTGTCACGTTATTGTTTGTAACTGTTCTGAATCATTTTTTTAATATATATATATATATATATATATATATATATATATATATATATATATATATATATATATATATATATATATATATATATATATATATATATATATATATAATTTAAGTTTGTTATTCATAAGATGATTAAATGCTGTTTCAAACATTAAGTAAAAAAGTAATCCAGACAACCCTGTTTATGACTGTCACTGTTAATCATTTTGTGATTGAATCTCCATTATGGTGGGTTTTTGATGCGCGTGGGGGGGCGCCTAGATATTCGAATATATTCGGATACATTGCATGATATTCGAAATCCGTTCGAATTTGATTTTTCTCAAAAGTGACAGCCCTACAACACACCCAGCAAAGCACCATCTCTCTTTCGCTGTGTCTAGGGCTGTGACAGTGGCAGTTTTTTACCACGCAATGGTTACGCACAAATTCACTGTGGTGGATATAGATGGTGTGTGTGTGTGGGGAGGGGGTGCGTGCATGCACATTGATGCATATAGGTCTTATATATAATGCATACATATATTTTGAAATATAAAAATGTAAACGAGGATCAGACATACAGTTCTTAACAAACGTGCGTGTTCATAGGCATCAAGCAATACTTAGGTTACTTAGGAACGAAAGACGCTCTGAAGCGCCCACATGCTTTGAAGAGGAGGAAAGCGGCGCAGTCATGTTTCCTGCATGGTTTTAGACGCGACGTGATGTAAATGTGAAGCATATGTGCTTGGCCATTTCGGTGGGTGCTCGGTCGGAGCACCCAGGGATTGGCGCCTATGTTGAAACAACAAATGAGAAACCTTTTTGGGGTTTTAATGTTTCCAGCCGCGCTGAAAACGCGTTCTGATGGTGTACTGGTAGCGCAGATTTATCCTTTTTCGCAACTTTCCGTGACCAAGTGAGAACGGCCGTTTCTGAATCCAAAGGCTGCAGCTTCCTGAGGTCGCATATGCTGGCTGCATGTCATCAAGCCTGGTATATCTCACTTAACTGAGTTACATTTGCAAGTCATAAGCATATTACAACAAAGTATGATTAACAAAGAATAATAGTCAACTTTATAATTGTTAATGTTATGAAATAAGACAGTCTTGATGACGTGATGTATGCAGCTCGCAAATGTGACCTCCGGAGGCTACAGCCTTTGGATTGAGAAACAGACAATATCTTGCCTCATTGTTCCGCCCCCAAACCAGCGGGTCATCACTAATATCAGTTGCCTTCCCTTGCAAATAGTGCATTAACTCCACATCTGCTGGCTGTTTGCGTTAAAATTAACCTGAATACATATCACTGGGCGAGATTGTACTTTATATTTTTCATAATTTGTGACGTGCACACCCCCGCAGGGCACACTTCCCCACCGCGGGTCACACTCCACCACCGTGGTGGTGCGGTGATCATTACAACTGTCACACCCCTAGCTGTGGCAGATCATGCCGGCCCACTGTTCAGGAAATTGTTTCCCGACAGTGAGATAGCAAAACAGTATTGCTGCAGTAGAATGAAGACCTCTTCCATACTGACAACATTGGCCAGCCATGACGATGAGTGTCTCGCAAACATTATGAAAAGTTCTGCATTTAGTCTGGCCACAGATGGCAGCACAGACATGGATGACATAAAAATGTACCCAATTGTACTAAGGATTTTTGATGCCAGTGTCGGGAGGGTCGTTGTTATGCTACTTAACATTTGTGAACATTTCTGAATCTAAGAGAATTTACGGGAGAGCGATTTTTTTTATTTTTTATTTTTATTTTTTTATACACCTAGCTGCAAAAGGGCATCCAGGGAGCTTGGTGTGAATGTGGAATACTTCCTTGTCACCATTTACTACTATCTGGATAAATACAGCAAAAGGAACTCAAATCTGTGTGGGGCGGCAGTAGGGGTGTGACAAGACACTTAATCAACAAGACGAGACGAGACACGAGATTGGGTTCATAAGAACGAGACAAGACGATATTTTTACACTTTTTAAGAAACCCTCAATGATAAAATAAATGAATAAGAAGCTGAAATCACGTTATTTTAAAATGTTTTAACTAATCAAGGACTGGCCCTAACAATAATTTTGATAACTGTTAATGAAGTAATTTGTTTTTTTTGGGTAGTAAAAATAGACCCAAGTGAGCAGTAGCCTTTAAAATTACATAACGAAGATGCAATAATAATTGGTTCAAATAAAGTATTAAAACTAGGGCCGGGACTCGATTAAAAAAATTAATCTAATTAATTAGAGGCTTTGTAATTAATTTATTTGAAATTAATCACATTTTAATCACATATAAATATTTGACCTGAGAACATTGAGAAGTTATTTTTTCACATGGATTTTTAGTATACCATGAATAATGACTGAATACATAAGCTTGAGCAACAAAATATTGTTTATTTTTGTTCAACCAAGTCGTTGTACCCGGAGTCGGGCTAACGTCCACGCTAGCTGCTATATGTTTTGCATTGAGATGATACTTGAGGCTTGATGTGCTGCGGTGATATGTGAATTCCTTGTTGCATAGCTTACACACAACCATGCTCTTATCAACGCTTCCATCCGTTCGTTTTTTAAAAAAAATTCCCATCCACGGGGCCAACCAAAGCGATCTCATCAGCTTCTTCGTTCATGTTCACTGTGGTTTGTTGTTGTCTGAAGTCATGAACGCTAGTTGGTGCTCCAGTATAATCGGTCCGTCGAAACTCATGCAATGAGAAATGTTCCGCGGTGCAAAAATAAGTGCGATTAAAATGCGTTAAAATTTTTTTAAGTCCCGGCCCTAATTAAAACCAATTTACATTAAACAACATTAACAAACACATTACATTTGTGTCCTATAAATAAAAAGCATTTTGGATGTATTATAACAAATGCCTGCAGGGGGCGATAGTGGTTTCGTCTTGCGGACACTATCTTCACTTTCACTTTAGACGGAGAGAAACTCTTATTTTTAGCCAAACAATGTTTAAATCCATTTTAATATTTAGTATATTTCCATTTCTTTACACTAGAAATGATACAGCCACTGTCAATTTTTGAGCAAGAACATTCAGACATTAAATCATGTAAACTCTGTGTGACTTCACATCTGACACTGATCAACAGACAAACACAACACGTCTCAGACTTCACACACAAGTTCCCAAACGAACATTATTGGAAACCCAAACAAAAAAGCAAACGCAGTAAAAGTCAAACATAATGCATGCACTGTAAAAGGTTCAAACAGAAAACTGCATCCTCCGGAGGTCGCATATGCAGGCTGCATACATCATCAAGGTTTATTTCAGTTAATTATCTGAGCATTACATTCACAGGTCGTGATAATATTACAACAATTTGCGATTAACTAAATAATTAGTCAACTTTATAATTGTCAATAGTCTGTTTTAAGACAGTCCTTGTGAAGTTAATGCAGTTAAAAAATGCGACCTCAGAAGGATGCAGTTTTTTATTTGAGAAATGGCCAGCATTTCACCTCCACAAGAAATCAAGACTCATTTAATCTCGTCTCACGAGATCTTGTCACACCCCTAGGCGACAGTGGTTGAGTGGTTCATGTAGGTTGTCTACAAATCGGAAGGTTGGTGGTTCAATCCCCGGCTCCACTTGACCAAGTGTCGAGGTGTCCTTGAGTGAGAGCACCTAACCCCAGCTGCTCCTGACAAGCTGGAAGGCGCCTTGCATGACTGACACTGCTGTCAGTGTATGAATGTGTGAGTGAATGGGTGAATGTGAGGCAAAATTGTAAAGCGCTTTGGATGGCCATTGGTCTATGAAAGTGCTATATAAATGCAGTCCATGTTCAGGTCATGTGTAATACAGAGGTTAGGAAGATGGCTTCAACCAGATGTCTCTCTCTGGGGCAGTGTGTGAACTGTCTTTTGCAAACAGTGGGGTGCTGTCACATTTTTCTTAGAAAATTAGGTGAATGCAGGAAAGAAAAATAAGACCTCAGTTTCCCGCAACATACCAAAGTCTTTTGCCGGTCCTGTTCAAAAATCCAAAGCCACACCCTCCACCAGTTTACCTGCATCAGTGCACCCCAAGCTGTTCTCTGCCACCCTACCACATCTTGCTGACCACATCCTCTCCTGGTCCTGCCAAGAGGTCTAAAGCAACACTGCTTATTATACCAAAGGTTAAAGCCCCTGCACACATTGCTCCACAGTTTTGACTTGACAACTTTCCCATTCAAGCAAAAGGAGATCGGAAAGAGAGCTGCAAAAGAAAAAGAAAAGTCAAAGTCTGAAAAAAACAAGAAAGAAGAGAAAATGGATCTAACAAAAACTGAAAAGGTACTTCAGTTCCTCATCAACCCTGTGTCAAAGGTCTATGCACTTTTTCTGCAGAGGGCCATACCTATTTTTGATATTGGCAACAAGATGCTTTAGAAAGAGGATCCATGTATACTAATCCTGCTTCCAACTTTAGAACTGCAACTGCAAAAGATATTGCTGTCGTTCTGTAAACCCAAGGCTGTGATTACCCTTATGATTACATTGCCCACAGGTAACAGACCCACCATCACAAGGGAAATGCAGCTCCCTAATGAGGAACTCTCAGCTGGCCATGACACCACCACCTTCATCCAAAGCCAGGGTCACTTAAAACTAAGGTCATTCTACAGAGATGTCTGGAAGTTATTTTTTTTTGTGCAGCTGATTAGGCCTACATGATTTTTTTAAATGTCCATTTGGGGATGTGTTGCTTATGCATGCGTTTGTGGCAGACATAGAGAAGAGGCAGTCTGTGTTTTTTTACTTTCACTAAAGTTTTTCATCAGCTGCTTTCCTTCTGTTCTGCCTGAAAAGGTCACTGTGAATCAGGTAGAGGATGAGTTTAAGATAAATCAAAGCACCAGTTTTGAGGACAGCATCCCGAGGAAGCGCACTGATGAGGCCTGGAGAGACATTGGCCAGTTGGAGAGGGAATGTCCACAAATCTTCCACAGCAATGCTGATTGTGAGAGGGTTTTTAGTCTTGTGGGAAAAACAAGACCCAGATAGGAGAGTTTGGCTGCAAACGGAGCTGTCAGTGATGCACTCCTCAGAAAGGCCAAGTCAGCAGGCTATGAGGCAAAAATATCAAGGAGAAGTGCCACAGCTGCTAGGGGTGATGAATGACTGAAATTGGCATCTCATTCTCAGGCAAATATATTTACTCGAAAGCACCAAACAAAATCATGCGTTATTCGTTTTTTTGTTGTTGTTGATAACTGTCCTGTCCAGTCTAATGTCTGTTTAAAAGACATAGAAAGCCCTTTGTTTTTTCTGTTATTTATACAGTATTTTTTATACAGTATGCTATTTGTTGATTCTTTATTATTTATAATGTCCAATGTATTTAAGTTCTGTTTAAAGGTGTTGTGTGTAAGTTTTAGCGGCATCTAGTAGTGAGGTTGCGAATTGCAACCAACAGCTCAGTCACCCTTGCTTTGGATACGCATAGAAAATCTATGGTAGCCGCCACCAGAAAAACATGTCATTTTTGGAGACAACTTTAAAACTTATGCACTGCATAACTCAGAGTAGTGGTTTTCCTGTGTCTCGTCCGGCCATAAACATTGGATTGAACTTCCTAATACACTAATAATGTAATGTCCTACTTATGTTCATTCATGTTCATTTGATGCTATAATGAACTAGAAAAGAAGAGATGATCGGTTCACGAGCGACCTGTCACGACACATTAAAGAACCACAAAACAGTATTTATTACTTAAATTTCTTTAAAAAAATGACCATATTTGAAAGGAGACTTTGTTTAATATGTTTAATATCAAAAGTAACCTGGTCTGCATAGGCAGGGGGTGAATCAACTTTTTTTTCCACATTGCATTCATTTAATTGTTTTTTATAAACATGAGCTATATTGACGTGATTGGTGTTCGTCTTTTGCAGCGCCGTTATTTAAACACCATATAGTGGACCATTCAGAGAGGCCCAGACTCAGAGGTGGGGCATGCATTGCAGGTTTTCTTTCACGCATCCTTGCATTTTGTGCTGCGCTTTAAAAACAATTCACGAGTGCTCTCATGTTTAAGAAGTAAACATGTGGTCTGTCCCTACAGAATCAAACTAAATTTAAATATTTTTTCCCAAAACCTCCAAGTTGCCACCTGCCATAGCAACAATGTACACCTCCAAGCATAAACGCTCTTCATACATTTATTTAAAAAGCTATACATTCAGAAAGTAATGATATTTTTAATATAAAGAAGGCAGAGTGTATAGTTGATTTGGCATGGCAGCCAATAATAATAAATAGCCATTGCCTTATTTAATAATGCAAAATCCTGCGTTTGGAAATCGTATCATCATATGTGTAAATGATGTCTTCAATTTTTAATGCTGTTGTAATGTCGACTGCAAACACTAATGGGTTGTTGTTGTTCTGATCCGTTTTGGTCTTGAAATATGTGCGTGTGTCTATGTTTGTAAATGCTTAAAATATTGGCTGCCTGCAAAAGTTAATATTAACCTACGCTCATTACCCGGCGTTTTTTTTAAGCGTGTACTGGATATGTGTCATAAAACTATGCATAAGATTTAATATGAATTAATTGTTAAATAAAGTAACCACAATTAGATTTAAAAACACTGTAATGTATTACTTGTATAGCCTTTGTTTATGAAAGAATATAAAAAATAATAACTCAAAGCATTCCCACAGCTGCTCTGTTGCTGATGGCGGGCACGATTTCTCGTTGGCCGTTTCTCAAAAAGAGGGCTGCATTCTCCATTTGCAGGCTGCATGCGTCATAAAGACTTATTTCTGTCTTATTTCACAATATTATCAACTATAAAGTTTACTTTTATGCTTAATTAATCATAAATTGTTGTAATATGCGTATTACCTCCGAATGTAATGCTCAGTAAACTGAAATAAACCAGGCTTGGTTATGTGTGCAGCCTGCATATGCGACCTCTGGAGGATGCAGCCTTCTGTTTGAGAAACGGCCACTGTTTGGATTTTGGGACAGAAAAAAATAGTTTGTTGTCAGTAGATTACTGGGGGGATGGTCTGTGGACGAGTCCCTCTCCTGTCATTTAATCATGAGCGGGAGTAATGACGGGTTTAAATGGACGCGAACTAATATTATGTCAGAGTCCTATGCTTATGTTTTAAGTAAACATGTTACATGTCTGTGTATATATAAGAGCTTTCTCTCATATTGGTGAAATAAGATCGCTCAACTTTCACACGCTTGTAAAATGAAATGAAAGACTTGCAGATCAGACGCTTTTATCAATGAAAGGCTAAAAATAGGGCTGTCACCGTGTGTTCGTGCTAGAGGTCAGAAAAGATGAAAAACATTGATCTCAGTACCTCAGATTACATAAATGGGCGGAGAGACGGCGTGTGTCTGTTCGAACACATTAAACCACATGCATGTTTACACTAACAAGTGTTATGCATAAGCATGCTATAGTTAGCCAAGGAACTATAAAACTTCAAGTTTACACCATAGACTGTATAGATGTAAACGAATATGCTGAATTACCTGTGGAGAAGATATAAAGTGCAACTTCTGTCTCCCTTGAGTCTCATCTTGGAAAACTAACATTACTCCAATATTGACTTTGGTCTTGTTGTTTTTCCCTTTCGCGTTGTCGTTTTAAATCCCCTTTTCGCTTCCTTGGCGACGTGTTTTAATGTCCTCGAAAACTTCAACAGGCTTTCAAATCTGCCTCAAATCAAAGATCGCGGGATCATCACACTGTAAAAAGATTCCGTAGAATTTACAGTATTACTGGCAGCTGGATGCCAGTAACTTACTGTAGATTTAAATTTATGTTAATTACCTGCAACAGTTTGTTCAAAGTTAAATGAAAATTAAACATTAGCAAGTCTGTATCTTTACAGAATAAAACTAAAATAACAGCCTCAAGCAAAGCATTCTGGGAAACAAAATCTGAAGGAAAAACACAGAAAAAGGTTGATGTGGATTTTTGGTTCCCAGAATGCTTTGCATGAGGCTGTTATTTTATATTTTTATTCTGTAAGACAAAGACTTGTTAATGTCTAATGTTCATTTAACTTTGAACAAACTGTTGTCAGTAAATAACATAAATTTAAATTTACAGTAAGTTACTGGCATCCAGCTGCCAGTAATACTGTAATTTCTACGGAATCTTTTTACAGTGCACGGTTTGCAGCTGTTGCAGCCGAAGGATTCATGTCGCATATGTGGGCTGCATACGTAATCAAACCTGGTTTATTTAAATTAACTGAGCATTACATTCACAAGTCATAAGCATATTACATACATTTACAATTAACTAAGACTAATTGTCAGCTTTATAATTGTTAATATTCTGAAATAAGACTGTCTTGATGACGTATACCGCCTACACATGCAACCTCCGGAGGCTTCAGCTAGCGGCCAGCGTGAGTGTAGTCTAAAAGCGCGAAGGCGGAGCTTGAATTTCAGGAATGTCCCTCGTCGGCGAATGTATTTCAAAGATGGAGGCACAACATGGATTCAGCCAGAGAGCGATTCGACCGTATGTATTTTAAATAGCAGATTCTACACTTATGAGAATACTTTGATTAGTGGGTGGGAAGTAATTACACATAAATGAGCATATACTTTTGAAAGAAAACATGGGTTTTTGCTAAGAATTAACTCAAAAAAGTACACAGTGGAGCTTTAAAAATATGAACATCTGCGTCAATGACTTTTATTCTTTTTCCTTATCTCACGTGGCATGATGGGCCAAATTAAAGGTCTATTGTGGGACAACTTTGGGCACCTCTGGACTAGAAGTACAGTAGCTGACAGGTATCTGCAGATATGTTTACCCGAGTTTGTCAGTCTGTATCACCCAACATGTTTTGCATTCACATGTGAAAGACTGTCATTTAGATTATGGACCTGTCTATTGATATTTTTGTTTCAATTTTTAAAGATTTAATGAAATGTTAGGGTGGAATTATAATAACAATAGAAACAGTGAACTTCAAATCATGAGACATCGGCAAAAATAAGCAGCTTAACATTTCACTGACTAATTTATCAACATCCTAGCTAGCAAAAATGTGTTACATGATGTCATTTGAACGGCTTCTTTTAAACGATGTATGCAGCATTGAGAGATACGTGCACAATATTCTGACCTAGGGCAGTTGGAGACCTGTTTTCAAAGTGTTGGAAATATATATTCTGAAATAACAATAAATAATTTGTTGCATTTCTCTTAAGTCAGAGACATAATTTTCACACATTAAAATGGTAATTGTGTCCATTGAATTTTAGTTATTTTGAATGATGCTTAGTTTCTTAAATAGACTAATTAAATTATATTAATAATAAGCGTATTTAGAAAACACAGTTTTTATGTACCACAATACTGTATGTGCTGTCTTAAGGCCGCGGTATACTTTTTTCCG
Source organism: Paramisgurnus dabryanus (assembly GCF_030506205.2). NCBI lineage: Eukaryota > Metazoa > Chordata > Actinopteri > Cypriniformes > Cobitidae > Paramisgurnus > Paramisgurnus dabryanus. The sequence continues at coordinate 31,630,239 of NC_133354.1, forward strand.
CGTCCGCGTCCGGCTCGCGCGCGCACGCGTCCGCGCAGCTTTTCGAGTATACTCCCTGCGGCTACACGCGGATGGCCGCGTTCGACACTATACGCAATACAAATGATTTCTTATTCAAATTATTAGTCTAACAGGCTGTCAGGGCAGCACTGATTTGGCGACATTTACAGTACATTAAAACATTAGGATAGGTGAAGAAAAGTAACTGATCCACCATTGCAAACACAGTTTAGAACAAACAACAAGACAACAAAGAACAGGAATCAAACAAACATGCTCCAGAGCTTTCTGTTCTTGGAAGAAGTAAAAGTTAAAGAAGAAAAACGATAGTGTGTGTGCAAATGCTGTCTATTTCCTTTGTATAATTGTTTATAGTGGAGTGCACTGTCTAAATATTTTCACGCGCATGCGCTTTTGTACGCGGACTGTACGCGCACTGTCCGCGCGGTCTCAAATTTTGGGCTGCACGCGGACGGTCCGCGCGGCCGGCCGCGGACCCTCTTGATGACGAAAATGACGTCATGCGGACGGCGCGCATACGCGGACGTCCCTAGTATACTTTCGGCTTTAAAGAGACATGGTTAACCCCCCACCCCACCCCACTCAGCTCTGAAAACATAGAAGACACCTCTACCTGTGGGTCATTAACATATAAAAAGCCCTCAACACCTTAAGGGCGATTTATAGTCGTGCGTAGGTGCTACGCCGTAGCTACGGCGTAGGCTATCCGTAGCCTGTGCGTAGCTCTGCGTAGCCTGACGCGCACCTCACAAAATTCCTAACAGCGCGTCGGACCTACGCGGACCGCAAGCTCTGTGATTGGTCCACCAGAACCCCTCCCGTCAGGTAAAAAAAACTGCGTCATAGGTATTTCCGGTTGAGACGGTGAAAACAAAGATGAGCCAAGTCGAGGAGTGATTTAACTAAAACTGCAACATAAGTCGCTGTTTATTTACTTACATCATTGCTGGTCTTTTCAAATTATACACAACAAGTTGCTATTTTTTCTTCGTTTGTGGGTTAACTTGCTTAGCTTCTTCTTCTGTGACGACTTCTGCTGCTACTGTGGTTACACGCGTGATTACTGCCAACCAGCGGTTTCGCGTGTCTTTGCACGTCGATGCGGACGGCGACGCACAAGTATAAATGAAAACCGACGCGGAACCTACGCCGTCGCTGCTACGCCGTAGGACCTACGCACGAGTATAAATCGCCCTTTACACCCACCGCTCCTCACAACCAGCTGTAAGGATTCCTGGAAACTTCCACCAGTTCCTACATACATCCACAAACGTAAGGTTTCTGGATGTTTCACGAGTTTACTTTGGTGTATTACCTTTCCAAGCACTCTGCCTCAAAAATTTGGCAAACCTAAAGTTTAGCAGGGATTTCCCATCCCGTATTTGTCCGTATACAGCTCTTTTCATGCAGTGCCACGCACGAATGATTATCATTTTAAGTTGGAAAAATAAATAAAAGTTATTAATTACACATTTAATTTCATTTAATTAAAACTTCTTCTTATACTGTCACGAGATAATACGTAGTATAAGTGTTTAAAACTCACTGTGCTAAAGCATTCTCTTTAAGAGACCAACACTTAAGCTAAGCACAGACTACCTACCTCTAACATCTCTATATAAAAGCAGATATGTTTGTTCCCTCTGCCATGTCCTTCGCCAACAGTCTTAACCGTTGCTGGTAAAAAACTATTATAAAACCGCACCCTGTGCAAATAATAATGTCTGGTCTGCCAAATCTCAAGTTATATATTGAATGTTAGGCCTTAACATTAAATGTGCAGGATGGTGTGTGTCCCTGAGAAAGTTCTTAGCTCTCTTTCTGCAGCGTTGTGTATACAGAGTGTCAATAGATTGAAGATCTGATCCAATGATCTTCTCCGCAGTCTTTACGAATCTTTGGAGAGCTCTTCTCTCTGCCTGGGAAGTGCTTCCAAAGCAGACAGTGATGATGCCATTTGTTAGGATGCTTTCCACAAGTCCTCTATAGGCCTGGATGAGTGGCTTGTGTCTTAGTCCTGCTTCCTTAGCAGCCTGATAAAACAAAGCCGCCGATGGCCTTTATTTACTGTGACAGAAGTGTTTATGGTCCAACTCAAATTAGATGACACATGCAGGCATAGGAACTTGTGACTCTCAGCTTTTTCCACCTCAGTCCCCTTAAAGATCAATGGCTGTTTCTTCTTTCTAAAATCCATGATTAATTATTTTGTTTTATCTAAATTAAGAATGAGGTTATTGTTAAGCCAGAATTTTATCAACCAGCTCCTTGTAACCAGTTTCATCCCCACCTTTAATCAGGCCCGAGACAGTTGTGTCATCAGCATATTTAATCATTAAAGTGTTATTCTGGTTAGTGAGCTCAGTTAAGATGTTACCTCCCGTCCTCACTTTTTGTGGTCTGTCAATAAGAAAATCCAAAACCCAGTTACAGGTGGTGGTTGGAACCCCAATGTCGACCAGCTTCTCAATTAGGTTTCCAGGTCAGATCGTCAGATCGAACTATAATATATATGACAAAAATGCTGCAGTCTTGGTCCTTAAAATCGGTTTGCTGGTGTGTTCTGGAAGTATTGCAAGTATTGTTATGAGCTAAAAGGCAGAATTCAAATGTTTTTATTCCACTATATTATTATACATTATATCACAGTTTTAGGTTATCTTTCAATGTGATGTCCCACCTTGTCCCACACAAACTGACTACATGGGTGGTGGGCACGCTATCCATGATCCTTTATACAATCATCCTTTTATTATAGATTGATAGCTAGATAATAAATGACTGCACATGTACACTCACTGGCCACTTTATTAGGTACACCATTCCAACTGCACGTTAACGCAAATTTCTAATCAGCCAATCACATGGCAGAAACTCAACCCTTTTATGCATGTAGACATGGTCAAGACGATCTGCTGCAGTTCAAACCGACCGTCAGAATAGGGCTGTCATGATTATGACATTTGGCTGATGGTTAATTGTCTAGTAAATTGTGATGATTATGACGATTAATTGCCTGTTTTAGGGCTTTGACATTTAATTCTCATTTTTTTGTTTTTTTCATGAAATAATTCATTGATGTGATTATTTAAATGAAATCTTTTGCAAGGTTTACTTGGCAGTAAATATTAATACACATAACATATTTAAAAGTAATTATTTAATGAATATATCTTTCAAAAACTGAAAATTCTTTATAAGAAATAAAAACAATAAAGTGTCTGAAAAATAACTGGAAATAAAAATGCAATCAAAATGAACTGACTATTCCAGAACAGGTCTTAAATAGTAAACAATCCTACTAGGGTCATATTAGTACTGGACCACATGTCTGTAGTGGCTGCAAAAAAAAAACCACTGATTTTTGAAACTTTGGCAAAAACATGTCCCACTAAGAAAAGTGCTAATTCTGTTGGAAATTAATAACATTTTCATGAAGAAAAAGAATCAATGTTATAATCAGGGGGTCCTTTGCACATATGTAAGGTTCTTTTATAGGTTTATTTTTATTTTTTTATTAATTTAATGATTATATGCTGGCCCATTGCCTACAAAATCAGCTGTCCTCTTTTAAGAGATAATCATTTCAACTTGATTAAAAAAGCCAAAAGTAATAATTGAATTGAATAATATATTTACCACATGAAAGGGTACATTGTAATATGTATCAAAAACTACAAACAGTGAGTTTTGAACAATATTTACTATTATTTTGTGATTGCTCAAAATGTGTCCCACATATTCGTCAGCACCGTCAGATATTTATAAAAAGCAATAAAATCAGACAACTACAGGGTCAACTGCATTCCTGAGGACCCCATTTTCAAACCTTCAGCTCTACTGCATGCTTCAAGATCACTCAAGCTCCTGTATGTTTGATATTTTCTCTTAAACTTCTTCATATTTTTGGACACTGATACTGTGACAATCATAACATGTCAACACCGTCATCTTTGTAAAAATATTAGATTAGATTATGAAATAAATGTATCATTTTTAAGAAGAGGTCTAGCAACAGAGGGGAAACAAGATGGCTAATGTGAACAATTTCATTTTTTTTTAAATCTATATTAGGTTTTTGTCACCACCGTCAGATGTCACCACCGTCAGGTTTTTTGTCTTTTCTGTCAGGTTTTATGTATTTTAGGAAGTTATGGTTTGATATTTGTTCATCACAGTGCTCAGGATTGTTATTTTATGGACCAAATATTTACATAAAGTTTAAGCAAGAAGCCATTGACTTGAGTGGTATACATTTTGGAATAATGAGGCCAATGTCACCACCGTCAGACGGAGTTTTAATTGTTTTAAATGAATATGCTTACAATAGGTTTCTTCAGTGCTGTTGAGTTATTAAATTAATAGTCTCTATTAATACAAAAATAGGTTTATTAAATAAAAAACATTACTTTTTCTATTTAGGCTTTAAGTAAATGTTGTATGAGGAATAACTGGAAAAACGCCTATTTTATGAAAAAAAAAAAAAAAAAAAAAACGAACAGGGGAGGTTGCACCAGTAAATTGCTGAACAGCCAAGACCTTGGTCTATAATGATATACCTTCAGATTTTGTAATTTAACTAACTTTTTCGAAGAATCACTGAAATTCCTTACAGATCCTTAAGAACTGCATCCTTCACTTTCCTAAATTTTAGATTGCTGTTTTGGAAATGTAATTGAGCATTGTTTCTGACCATGTCCATCCCTTTATGATGACAATGTACCCATCTTCTGATGGCTACTTTCAGCAGGATAAATCATCTCAGACTGGTTTCCTGAACATGGCAATGAGTTTACTGTACTCAAATGGCCTCCACAGTCACCAGATCTCAACCCAAAAGAGCACCTTTGGGATGTGGTGGAACCAGAGATTCGCTTCATGGATGTGCAGCCTACATATCTACAGCTACTGCGTGATGCTATCAGTGTTGGGCGATATGCCCCATTTTGAGATCGTCCTATCGTCAGCCTGTGGGATCGGCGATACACGATAGTATCGGGGGGCGGGGCAGTAGTTTACTCATTTATTTATTTGTTCATTTCTTACTCATTATGACAAGTCTCTTGATTGGTGGAAAAAAGAACAAGAGCAACACGAGGAATGTATTGCTTCAACTCATTGAAATGCATATCATAAACAGGGTTACTATCTGACTTCAGACAGAGCGCAGCTCTCTGCACGTACGCGAGAGTGGCGCCAACATGCAGCGGGTTATATTTTAAACAAAATGAATAGTTTGCCTCAGCTCGCATGAAACGCATTAAACTGCACAAATACACAAGGATTACTACTTTATGTTTAGACTTCGGACAGATGTAAGAGCGCGTGCGCGTGAGACAAAGAGAAGCGCAGCTGATCATGACGCGCTAGATTTAGGTGCTAGAATGAGTTCGAGACGCGCGCATTAAGTGCAAGTGCGTGCAAGAACGAATTCTCTCTCTACAAGCTCTCCACGTAAAGTGAAGCCCACAAACTCTCATGCGAGGAAAAGCATGCAAAACTATGATGATGATGATAATAATAACAACCATTCGCCAACTATCTTCATGACTATCACCATGAAAGCCTTTCATTGGCGATATGTCTGACGATCGTCGATACACAATACTATCGTCTATCCGCACAACCCTAGATGCTATCATGTGAATATGGACCAAAATCTCTGAGGAATGTTTCCAGTACCTTGTTGAATCAATGCCACGAAGGATTAAGGCAGTTCTGAAGGCAAAAGGGGGTCCAACCCGGTAGTAGTAAGGTGTACCTAATAAAGTGGCCGGTGAGTGTATATTGATATTGTATTTACAGTTATCATTTCGATTAAAGTATTTGCTATTTATTTCATTATAATTGTACACTTAGCGCCAGCGCAAAAAATCATTTTGGCGTTAAATAACGACTGTTGGGATTTACTTAAGACGCGTAGTGGATAATTAGAGGAGCATCGGATTCTCAAGTGAGCGGTGTTTCAGCAATCAGCGCTGCACTTGGGTGAGGTTCAAGCGGATTTATATTTTGAACAACTAATGTCGTGATAACGTAATGTTTGTTAGTACATACATAGCCTACATGCCGGTGAACACTGAACAGCAATGCACGCTTGATGACATTAAATTACTTTTATGGTTATATGGTCAAACAGATAAAACTTTGTGCTTATGTAAAGTAATATTTAAAACATGATGCGCATGGCTGCTCCATCAGTTTCTGTGCATTATTGGAGCGCGTCACAAAAAAAGATCTGAAAATCCTCATATCGTTTTAAATTCGTTTTGTCAATATGCTATTAAATTTCCTTTATACACAGAATAGCTGCAGGTGCGTGATGTGACTGACCATCATCATGTTCTGTTGTTTTTAAGATATTTTAGATAATGTTTATAAAAGAGTGACAACTTGAATCAAGCAAGGAATTCATTTCGATATTTTAAATCGTCTGTCTGCCCCAACGAGCTGCAATTGTGGTGGATTGAAAGTAGAATGAAACACTTGACTTCCACAAACTGTTTCTCCGGCTGCGCTGTCTACCCGTACAGCAGCTCGCGGTCTCAAAAGCTGTCAATCATCATCGTCTCTCAATGATTATTGTGAAAGTAATGACGTAATTATCCGGATTTAAAATCCTAAATATCAAACATGTTTGATAAGATCGGGGTGCCCCCGATTTGCTTGAGAGCATATCAGAAGGTGTAAATTTAGATTTTTAAACGTCTTACATTACAGGATAATCTGCGCCGAACTTCAGAGCCGATCGAGGTCCATCGACCGATTTTCCCTCAGATTCTCGGGAGGGAAAAATCGGGGTAAATTCGGCCCGATTATTCTATAGTGTGAGCCAGGCATAAGCTAAGCTGCTGTCGAATCACAACACACTAAATAAACTACACAATCAGAACTCATTAAGTTTTTCTGAAGAAGGGACTTCATAGAACAAGGAAGACATCAGCCTGTTTTGAGGACAGTACAAACAGCAGTATACAGATAAGTAAATTGTGTAAAAAAATACCGTGTTTTTTAAAACTTGAAACATGAACACATGTTATATTGAGCACTGTTAACACAATCAAAGCTTCAAAAACACAGAAAGAACGGAACCTTACATTTTTTTGTCCTCCAGTTAGTTTCAGTGTACTATGGGTTTGTTAGCTAAGATTACACACCCCAAATTTTCTGCTGTGATGTCTGTGGTGCTGAATTTAACCACACCACATCAGCTCTGCTTATTTGCTACTCTGAACTAATTTGTGCTGCTCTTAGTAACATTAGCGTTGGTTATTATGTAATCAGCTTTTGCGCCTGTTATTTCATCTGTGCTTTTTTAGTAAATAACCCACAGATACTCCCATCAGTGCTTTGCCCCATTTAGTAAATCTGGCACTTGATGGCTTTTTTGTAACACTGTCTAACATCAAAGCCTGCTGTTGGAAAATGTTTTCCAGCCTAGCAAACAGTTACTAGATGTTGCTGACATGTTTCAAAAAAGTCAATGACTTACACACCCAAGTCAAAAATGTTAAATAAATAAATGAATAAATAAAAAATTTGTACTGACAAAACACTCTTTGTGCGGTATTGTAACAAAAACACATAAAAACTTCTCAGAAATATGCAGGAGATCATCTTAGGTGTATAAATAAACGTTCCGTATATGTCTTTTAAGTGTAGTGTTTGATTGTGGATAGGACATGTTTTATTACAGGTTTGTACTGGAATGATTTGAAGTAATTCATTTTTCAATAGATTTGGTGATTTAAAAATGTGTGTGTTATTTATGCATGTTTTTGTTGTTTGTGAAATGACAGTGGGATTTGGTGTGTTCAGATGACTGGAAACCTCCACTGACCACATCAATCTTTTTCTTTGGAGTTTTGGTGGGTTCTGTGATCTCTGGACAGTTGTCTGACAGGTTAGAAAACACATAACCTTTTGATTAATGATTTATTTAGAAGTCTAAAGATCCCATTTGACATGTTTAAAATAATAAAGCCTAGTTAGACATTATTAAAAACAGGATATGTATACGGGTCAATAACATGACATGCACATTTTTGTGTCCAGGGACATTAGATACTTTAAAATTTACTTAATACATTTATCAAAAAGGTCACTTTATTCTATAAACACTATGGGGTAGTTTCTATGACAAGGCTTATCCTAGTCCCAGACTAAATTGAGCTGCCTTAATTTAAAAACATCTTGCACTAATGTATCTTAAAATATATCAAATGCCATTGTTTTGTCTCAAGATGAATACCATTATTATATAAAAACTACTTAAACATAACTAAGGCCTAGTCCTGGATTACTTTAAACCCTGTCTGGGAAACTGCTCATTTATATTTTAAATATATATTTTTAAATAATAAATTAATTGGCGTTTTGGCATTTCAGACTTGTAAAATGGCAGACGGGGCAACTGTCCATACAAATTAAGAGTTTAAGACAACTTTAAAAATGGTGCAAAGTTTTGTCAGTGAGCCTTCATTAAAAAATATCCATTATGATGAGTCTTGTGTTCTACTGGGGTGGTTTAATAGTGTTAGGCAAGACAAACATATATGTCAGGAAAAGCGATGTCTGGCCATATGCCAATGTCCACAGACTACTGGTTGTTTGGCAAGTTGTTAGGGTCACTGTTAAGGCCAACTAAATTCAATTTAAGTTGATAATATTCAGCTTTACTGGCGTTCTTCGCAGCAGCTGATATGAAAACCAGCCATTTTGTTGAATGTTTTACCACTTAACAGGGTGAGTTCCAGCATGGTCACGTGGAAAAAGTGACATAAATGAATCCCTCTTGAATGTCCCTATGAAAAGAAACATTATTAATCATTTTAATAAGCCACCGATTTTAGTTTTAATAAACTAAAGTTTTAAATACACTAGGTTTGGATCGTTGATCGTTGAGAAAAGACATCAGCAATGATCTTAAAGAAGCAACTTTTACCACCCATCAATTTGAGAAGGGTTAAAAGAGCGTTTATAAACAATCTGAAGTCCATCAATTTCAAGTGAGGAAGATTATTCACATGTCAAAAATATTCAAGACAGATGCCAATATTTCCAGGAGTGAATGACCCAGCAAAACGGCAGCGTTAATGCTTGACTGAAGGCTTGTCTGAAGCGTGGCCAACAGCCAATCACAGTCTTCCATAGATGTAATTGGCTGACTCTGCCTAGGTTATTTGCATAAGGTGATCTGATTGGCTGACGCACGCTTTGCCGCTTGAAAAGTTGTAAAATGTTCAACTTTTGCCGCGAGCTACGGCACGCGCGCTGACAGATCCACAATTCGGTTCGGCCACGCATGACGCCACCCATGGAAAGTGAATGGGAAGCGTTAAGGCTTACACACAGTGTAAAAGTACCGTCAGACTCTATACAGGCCTCAGTTAGAATGCATTGAAATAATATTAAACTGTTCTCTGAGATCCACATAGAAGCAATGTGGCTTTATTAAGTGAAATGACCTAGAGATAGATTTACATGTTTATTTACAACCCTAGAATTTGCCCTTAGAATGAAATGGTCTATTACCTTATTTGAAAAAGTCATGAATAATAATGTTTAGCTTTTCCATGATTGGAAGTGGTACTTCAGCCTAAACGCTACACTGTAAAACCCGATAAGTCAACTCAACTGTTTGAGGAAACCGACTGCCTTTAACCATTAAGTTTATTAAGTTTTAAAACTCATACATATGAGTATGTAAACTTTAATTTATTAGTGCATATGACTCAATATGTTTGTGTTGGTTTAGTCAATCATTTAGATCCTGTTTTGAAAAGTCTTGTGAAAAAATGCTTTTTCAAAAAACACACATAAACATTTTTCTCTCAAAAATACATGTACATACATGATGCTCATATGATATTGTAGCCCAGTTTGTGATGAACACAGTGTTATGAGACTTTTAACATTATTATGTTTTAAAGCAACTGAAAAAAGCACAAAGGTCAGTGCTGGTCAAAACTGCTCAACAATGAAAAATCAGCCAAGACCCCAGAGGGTTAAGCCGATCTGTCTGTTTCCTGACCTGGGCCCTGGATAGTCAGACATTATCACAAGTAAGACTATTGGTCAGATGTCTAGAGAGTACAGTACTTCCTTTCTGGGATGGATGAAGGCCGTCTCTCCAGCAGGTCAGGTCTCCTCCAGAAATGCTTCCTATTGTCTATAAACCCTATGTTATGCTGTGGGCCCCACTTTGACATCCAGCTGTGAAGTAACAGTAATCTATCTCATCCCCCAGGTAGGTGGGGAGGGGACCAGAGCATATTTCATTGTCTGACATTGTTTTTGCAATTTCACACACCTCTTTAATATTATCTTTGGTGATGCTCGACTGGGTGAGTCTGGTGTCATTCGTGCCGACTTGAATAACAATCTTAGAGTACGTATGCTTAGCATTAGCCAGCACTTTAAGTTTGGATTAGAGATGCGCGGATGGGCTATTATTTCATCCGCAACCGCATCACAAAACTCATCATCCGTCCGCCATCCATCCGCACCAACGTTTCTGACAAGTTTTCAAAACCGCACCCGCCCGCCATCCACTGACTGGGCGATGCAAGACGCTGCTGATGACAGCCGCGAGACTAGAAAGCTCTAGAATATCAGCAGTGAACTCAGTCTCCGATCGGCGCACACGGGACAAAAATAAATAAGTAATGCCTAAATTAAACGCACAAATTACATAGTCTGCACTGGTGTCATCCTGATTTACCACTTTGTAAAACTTATTCCAGGCAAACCTTTTCTGACCTTCTATTTCCTTTGTTTTTAATTCTCCTTTTTTGAGGCGTTGATAAGAGCTATGTCAAAATGCGTCCTCATTTCTCTGCGCTGTTAATGATAGAATGAATGGATTCTTAACATGCCGAGGCTATCCTAAACAATTAAAACCTTTATTAAATAAAAGTGTATTAGAAAACTTTTTCTTGTCACTTTTTTATTTTTATAAGTTATGTTTTGTGTTAATATTATTCTGTTTATGTTGCGTATATTTGCAACATAAGGTTGATTATTTGATATACTGTTGAATAGTTTAATCTACATCAATGTGTCATATTCTCTAAAATAAATTAATATTTTTGATTACATATTTGTTTTAAAAAGTCAGAAATGTCTCCGCTGTTTTCTGCTGACAGGCGCGGTGGGGGCTACTGGGGGCGCGTGCAACAGGTGACGCAAATTATGGGTCCTCAGAAGGCTAGACCGTCTCATTTCAGTTCTCTTTGAGAACTTCTGAGGCTGCCACCCTGAAAGACAGAGTGCTCACCTTTTAAGGTTGCATGCTTAGAAGGACACAGCTAACAAGCAGTCGATCCGCCACCCGCCCGAATCTAATTAAAATATTATTTTTCGTCACGTCATCCGCCCGATCCGCGGTTTATCCGCGGAGTCCGCGGCTGTAACCGCCAACCGCGCATCTCTAGTTTGGATCTAATGTCAGATGCTCTGGCTCTAAGTATACATTCGACTATGGTGGCTCTATTTCCATGTTCCTGAGAATAGAATCACCTGTAACCAGGGCTCTTGTAACAGGCGTCTCAGCTGGTGTGCTGCTGAGGGCGGAGAATCTGTTAGAAATTATCACAGGAGCGTGTCGTGGGTGACAAATATGACTATGCCTTTCTGACAGTCACCCAGTTAGTCCGCCGCCTTGACAGCGCGTCAGAAAAAAACAGCAAAGTTAAGGAGGAAGAGGAGAAGGGGTTAAGACTACGTCAGCCATCTTCCTGATGCCGGTTTAGGCTTCATACTACTCCCTTACTCGCCGCCCTCCTCCTCCTCAGAAACCCCAGGAGAAGGCCAGAGCAAGTGATAACATTACGCAATAATTATATTTTATTCTTAACTCTCTGTTTGGAAAAGTAATAGCCTGATTTGGTGTTTTATTAGTCTTGTTTTAGAGTTATGACCTCATGTATCTAATAAAAAGGAGAAGAGAGTAATATGCGGTCAATATCTATTTCAAGTATTTTTGGAAGAGATGTTTTTTTATAGAATTGTTTTTTGAATGTTGCAAGAGATGTGGCAAACCGGATTGCAATAAGAAGGTCATTCCACCAGCAGAGAGACGTTAAGGAAAATGAATAGGAACGTGATTAAGTGCCCCTTTGTTAAGGTAACACAAGGCGCTCCTCATTTGCTGAACGTAAGGTTCTGGATGGGGTGTTGGAATGTATGAAGGTGTGAAAGTGTACCGGTGCTGTCCCAGTGAAAGTTCTGTAAGTAAGTAGTAGCAACTTGTCCCTGATATGCGCTTCAGTCGGTAGCTAGTGGATAGAGATGAAGAGCGGCATTAAATGAGGCCTTTTCACGCACATGTGCAGCATGCTTTGTAAGATAAGTTTGTATCTTCCTGATATTGTATAATGCAAAATGTCATGATCATGCTGTCTTTGCAGTGTTAATAGAGAGGGACAGTTAGTCATCAAAGACTACACCACGGTTTCTTGCCATTTTGAAATGAGAAATGTTTAAATGGATACTGTAGGTAAAAACAAGCAACTCCATCTTAGCGAGGTTCAAGAGGTGGTGTTTCTTCATCCAAGCCGAGATGTCTTCTAAGCAGGCTGTAATACAAGCATAAAAGGAGACAACGGGCAAGATGCGACAGGTGACGAGAGCACTGTAGAAATTGTGAGTAAAAAAGGAATGTAATAATTTACTAATCTCATAAACGTATATTTTATTCACAATAGAATATAGATAACGTATCAAATGTAGAAAGTTAGACATTTTGAAATGTCATGCCAAATATTGGCTCATTTTGGATTTCATGAGAGCTACACATTCCAAAAAAAGTTGGGACAGGTAGCAATAAGAGGACGGAAAACTTAAATGTACATATAAGGAACAGCTGGAGGAGGATCAATGTTTAGGAATAGGAATGTTGTCCCATTCTTGTCTAAAACAGGCTTCTATTTGCTCAACTGTCTTAGATCTTCTTTGTCGTATCTTCCTCTTTATGATACGCCAAATGTTTTCTGTGGGTGACAGATCTGGACTGCAGGCTGACCATTTCAGTACTCAGATCCTTTTTCTACGCAGTCTTGACGTTGTAATTGATGCAGTATGTGGTCTGGCATTGTCATGTTGGAAAATGCAAGGTCTTCCCTAAAAAGAGATGACGTCTAAATGGGAGCATATGTTGCTCTAAAACTTGGATAAACCTTTCAGCATTGATGGTGCCAGATGTGTAAGCTGCCCATGCCACACGCACTCATGCAACCCCAAACCATCAGAGATGCAGGTTTCTGAAATGAGGGCTAATGACAACTTGGGATGGCCTTGTCCTCTTTAGTCCGGATGAAATGGCATCCCAGTTTTCCAAAAAGAACTTCAAATTTTGATTTGTCTTACCACAGAACAGTTTTCCACTTTGCCAAAGTCCATTTTAAATTAACCGTGGCCCAGGGAAAACGCCTGCGCTTCTGGGTCATGTTAGATATGGCTTCTTTTTTGACCTATAGAGTTTTTGCCACCAATGGCGAATGGCATGGTGGATTGTGTTCACTGACAATGTTTTCTGGAAGTATTCCAGAGCCCATGTTATGATTTCCATTACAGTAGCATTCCTGTATGTGATGCATTGCTGTCTAAGGGCCCGAAGATCACGGGGCATCCAGTATGGATTTCCAGCCTTGACCCTTACACACAGAAATTGTTCCAGATTCTCTGAATCTTTGGATGATATTATGCACTGTAGATGATGATAACTTCAAACTCTTTGCAATTTTTCTCTGGGAAACTAAGAAAACTATTTTTCGCCGCAGCATTGGGGGGATTGGTGATTCTCTGCCCATCTTGACTTCTGACAGACATTGCCACTCTAACAGGCTTTTTTATACCCAATCATGTTGCCAATTGACCAAATAAGTTGCAAATTAGTCCTTAAACTGTTCCTTATATGTATATTTAAATTTTCCTGCCTCTTATTGCTACCTGTCCCAACTTTTTTTGGAATGTGTAGCTCTCGTGAAATCCAAAATGAGCCAATATTTGGCATGTCATTTCAAAATGTCTAACTTTCAACATTTGATATGTTATTTATATTCTATTGTAAATAAAATATATGTTTATGAGATAAGTAAATTATTCCATTCCTCTTTTACTCACAATTTCTACAGTGTCCCAACTTTTCTGATTTGGGGATGTACTTACTTTCCTCACTGTAACCCCAGACCATGATTTTTCTGCCACCAAACTTCACTGTTTTCTGGGTAAATCTCGGATCCATGCGGGCTCCAGTAGGTCTCTTGCAATATTTGCGGTGACTGTGGTGTACTTTTAACAGAAGATTCATCTGAAAAATCCACCCTCTGCCACTTTTTCAGCGTCCATCCAAATGGCACACGATTTTTCAATTGTCTTTTGTTTAGTGCTGGCTTATGGGCACTAATTTAACCATGGAGGCCATTTCAAGACAGAATCCTTTTGGTTGACACAGGGACTTCAGATGACCAGGTCTCGTGGAGCTCTGCTGCAGTGGAAAATGGGCTGGCCTTGGATTTTCGAGTCAACAAGCAGTCCTCTCGAGCAGTTGTCTTGCGGGGTCTGCCTGACCTGGGCTTGTCAAAAATGTCTCCAGTCTCTTCAAATCTTTTTTAATCCTCTGTACTTGACACTGAGACACATTGAAGGTGTCTGCCACATCGGCAGTGGATCTGGTCTTCAGCCTCTTGATAATCAAAACTTTAGTCTCAAGGTGAATCTTAGGCATGTTTGCAGAGGTCTAGTTGCAGTTGATGTGAAGGTCTAGTGTACTGAGGTTCTTTTTATACACACCTGAGACCTAATTGATCCATTTAAGGTACAGATGAAGCTCATATGACAAGGCAACAACTGTTATGTCTTTGCAAAAATTGACTCAATGGGCTTTACCAATATTAGAATATGAATATTAGAATACTTTTTGACAGTTTCGTTTAGTTTTGCACTGAAAAAAGCTGTTGGGATTATAATGAGCCATTTCTCAATTTTGATTAGAAATATATTTCAGCTAGCCTGACGTTGTCATACTCAATTCTAGTCAGAATTTGAGTCTGATACCGCTCCATTGAGCTATAATTATGAGGCGTGTCTCAACCGAAAAATGCCTCTGCACTCAATTGGATAGACCTACGACCAATCAGAGCAACGGGGTGTGAGACGTATGTTGAAATGACGTATTTGCAGCTTGACCGAACTGCTAGTTATTTCGCTACGACACACACTACAAGTCTGAGTTTGCGAACGTACATCAACACCTACTATGTTTACAACATTTCATTTATATCACATTAAGTCATACAGTAAGACTATCTCTTACCATTTGTACATAAGTTGAACTTTTTCAACGACGATACCCATTACGTTTGCTTGTTATATCCATCTCGTCGTGCACACCGAGTTGCATCGCCGTGATACCCATTTTAGTTGCT